>NC_142092.1:48444318-48597351 GCF_054644295.1 Miniopterus natalensis | reverse complement strand
GCCCTGTCGACCAAACTCATCCGGGGCCCAATTAAACAGGCAGAAATGAACTGGAGCCGTCAGGCGGCGGGAGGGGGGAGGCGGGAGGGGGGAGGCTGAGCCAGACAAGGGGGGGCAGCTAAATCTTATACGGAGAAAGAGAGAGAGAGGGAGGGAGAGAGAGAGGGAGGGAGACGGAGAGGGAGGGAGGGCAGCCAGGGGGATGAGAAGACCAGGGACTGGGAAAAGACAGAGGGGGCCGCCAGGAGATGCCAGGGTGGGGGGAAGGCGGGACGGACAGAGACACACAGACAGAGTGAGAGGGAGGCCAAGAGGCTGTGGGCAGAGAAGGAAACCCGGGACAGCCTCGCAGCAGGGAGGGCAGAGTCCTAGGTGGGGGAAGGGACAGAGGAGAAACGAGGGTGAGATGAGAAAATATGTCCCCGAAAGTCAAGGCGGCTCGGCAGAGGCAGCGGGGAAGTCGTTCTGTCAGAAAATGGTCATTTAATGGTTTGCCGAGCCCGCGACAGATATGTCATCTGAGGCTGCTCAGCGGCAGTCCCAGGGCGGTTCATTTATTAATTACCAGCTTCCAGCCGGCTCCCTCCGTCCCCTGCCTCGTGCCCATCATCAGCTCGGCCCCCTGGCTGGAGGCCCCCCACGAGCGCCTCGCCCCACTTTCCAGAGGAGGCCGCCAAGGCCAGGGCCTGGCGCTGAGCAGGCTCCGCATCGGGGCTCCACTACCGTCAAGGTCCCCTCCCCAACCCTACTTACCCCCCAACATCCCCACATCCCCGCTGGGCAGGACATCAAGACCAAGGGTGGGGAAGCCAGTCTCAGGGGCCAGCCCCGTGCTTCCAGCCCCCAGCCCTCAAGGAAAGGGCGAGGCCTGGAAGGACACTCCTGCACTTTCTATTTCACAAGTAGGACCGTGACCGTGGATCGCTTGCATGATAATTTTGCGTCATTTTTTCCTTTAATTTAAACTCATTTTTATAGCCTTCTGACCCATTCTTTTCCCCTCTCAGCAGTTCCCAAGCCTCTTAAAAAGGCTTTGACCCTAAGTTTCTTTAAATTCAGGCCCAAGGAGCTAGTCTCCCTGTTTAAGCAGAGGTGAGCGCTAATGTCCTCTTGTGTGGCCCCCTGCTGATGAGAAATGCTTCCCCAGGAATGTTTAGTGAAACAGGAACACACACTCACTGGGTGTTAATGCGAGCCCTGCCCCTCTGCGCTCCTGTGCACCTGCCGGGGGTCCCCCTCCCCCTCCTCCCAACGCCCACACACCTCCAAGCTGGCCTGGAGCTGCCGGCAGAAAGAGGAACCGCAGGGGCATCTCCCTGTCCCCAGAGAGTCAGGGACCCTTCAAGAACCAGTGACCAAGAGTTCTCCCAAAGGAATAAAATCAGTGAAAACTTTTTCTAAGCAGAATGCCTGTCCAGGAGAGGTGGCTTCACCTGGAGGTGGCCTGGCTCTTTCAGAGGCCCAGAGTAGGAGGCCTCCAAAGGCTGACATGAATCTGGGGCACTGGTTGGTACCTCCCACCTCCACTACTATCCCTGAAATCTCCGGATGGCTCCCCCGAATTTCACATGTTCTGCTTCTACTAATGAACCAAGCTCCTTCTCTAAAGCTGCCTCCCCAAGGTCCCATCCCAGCCAAGGGCATCTGCTGCCTCTGTCATCTGGCTGGAATGTAATCCCACATCTGCTGATCACCAAATACCACTCTGTCAGCCTTTCCACCTAGCAGACATCATCTCTCCCATTGTAAAGATGGGTAAACTGAGGTCCAGAGAGAAGACTTATCTAAGATCACAGAGTGAGCTGAGAGCCAGAGCTCAGGTCACGTGACCTCCTCCAAAGCTCTTCCCTTAAAATAACATAGCCACTGACTCTTCTGCATCAAAATCCCTTGGAGGAGCAGCCAGATTCCCACTGAAAGCAGAACTCCACAGCTTAATTTATCTTGTCGTATGGAAATTATTGACCATGTCTGTTTTCAAAAGCTCATTTAAAAGTTGTATATTATTATTATTCTCTCCTTAAATGACCCAGCCCCCCAGATTACTAGGATGAATACATACAGTCTTCATGGGTCATTTGCCTTACAGTAGACAGTCTGAGAAAAGGACCACGTTGGCTCTCGGTTATTTATGTTAGTTCAGCTTTGCTTCTATTGGAGCTCTGTTCTCATCAGCTATGTGTGATTTGCCTGGGGCTGCCAGTCAGTCTCCGGACAGGCCTGACCAACCATAGAGTGTCTTCCCCCTGGCAACAGTGATTGGTCCAAGATATGGGCATGTGACACATCAGGGCCAATCAGAGTGCTTCCGTGGGATTTATATACTAACACACAGAAACTCCCTCTTTCTACTGCAATGTAAGGCTGGAGCTTTCAACAGCCCTTTTCTTCACTTGTTTAGAGGAAGCCCAACTGCAGTGGGAGATAATGAGGTCAATATATAGATGGAAGCAAACCCAAGAAATGGAGAAAGAGAATCCTTATATCTTGGATTCAGCTATTCTCTGAAGGTACCCAGTCCCATGGCTCAATTAATTCTCTCTAGTCTTTACTTTAGATTGAGTTGGGATTATCTTCCCTGTGCCTTAAAGAGGTCTAAAACTAATACAAGGCCCTTTCTCTTGTCAGCCTGATTCACATAACTGTTGGCACGCACACAGCCCTCTGCTCTGAGCCACTTGGGGTACAGTGCTCACACATACATTCTCTTGCCACTAGGGACCTGTGTCCCTCACCTCTCACCCTCCCTCTTCTCCTGCACTGTCTCCTCAAAACCTTAGGGCTTCTCCTTGTGGGCAGAGAAGAGCTCCAGGAATGCCAGAGGTTTAATATCCTTTTGGGTTACATACAAGGCTGACTCCTGGGGTGAATGAAGGAGCCTCTCTCACTCACATGCTCTGATCACTTCACTGTCATGTTCCTAAACCTTCAGCGACTCCCCTTCACCGGTGGGCGAAGTCCAGACTCCTTAGCCTGGCATTCAAGAGTCCTCACAGCCTGCCCTGGCTTCCTTCCCACCTCTAGGCCTTTGCCTGTGCTGTTCCTCCTCTTTTCTCTGGAAAGCCTTTCCTGTCCTTCTAGGCCCAGCCCAAGCACCACCTCTTAGAGGCAGCCTTTCTCGTTCCCCTAGTAATATCGGAACTTGTTCTGGGCCTCCTCTAGCATGTTATATACCCCGCCTCTGTGGCCATCATATAGCCTGTAAGTGTATTGTTTCTTCCCCCTGATTTGTTCCCCTCCACCCTACCCACCCCCAGGCTGAGTAACTCTTAATTCATCCTTTAAGTCTCAACTTGAAGGTCACTTGCTCAAAGAAGCCTTCCTTGGCTGCTTCCCTGTGACAAAATCTGTTTCTTTGTCTTCTTGTGCTCACAGCACTCTAGACACTTCTTTAGTGCATATCACAGTTTATAATAAAAATTTTATTACTGTAGTTATTTAATTAATGCCTATATCCCCCTATTAAAACATATGCTCCTATGAGAGCTGAGACTTTGTTTTGTAGCTAGAATGGTAAATGAAACATCAATCAATATTAGTGGAATTTGTATTAATAGAATCAATGATTGAATAAGTGATTGAGTGAATGGATGAATGAATGAATGAATGAATGAATGAATGAATGAATGAATGTCTTCCTTAGCTCTTTACTAACTGGGAGCTTGCTAGGGTTAGGAACTATGTCAGTCATTTTTACATTCCTTATAGTTCCCAGCATGTGGTCAACAGTAAGTGGTCAGAGAACATGAATTTCACCATCAGCAGGTACATGGACTCCTGGTGATAATGTGAGACAGGAACCCAGGACCTCAATCCAAGCTGGGCCAAGAATTGAAAAAATTTAATAACCACAGAGAACGTTCCCTAATCCAAACACACTAGGGCTGCAGAAATGACTGAAACAAGCCTCCCTACCCTTGAGGAGCACAGAGTGCAGTTGTCCTGAGTGAGTTGTTCTGACCCATCACCTCTCCAATGGAGTATGACATCGTTCTCAAGTTTTATTGCTACAAGATGGGCTTAATCAACTCCTCAGTAAACAACATTACACAAGCTCCATGCACACACATGCAAATCCAGAGTGGACAATAACCCCGGGCATATCAGAGTGTTTGATGGGATGGCCACAGGAAAGCAAGCCAGGAGCCAGCTTTAAAAACAATATTTATTTATTACAATTCACAGAGCAATGGAGAAAATTACCACTTTGATAGTATTTTACATTTTGCAAAGCGTTTTGTAATCAGCACAAATTCTCCCAACAATTCTCGAGGACAAGTTGTTTTTGTCATCCCCATTTGCAGGCAATGAGAAGGTAGTGGGGAAAAGTGAAGGGAAATGCTGTTTTTCCACTTTGCAAAGCACAAGCTGAAAGAGAACTCTGGCTTAATTGAATGTAAGCAAGCACTCCTTTAAAAAATTTCTATTGCCCGGCCAGGCATGGCTCAGCGGTTGAGCGTCAACCTAGGATCCAGGCGATCGGGGTTTGATTCCCGGTCAGGGCACATGCCCGGGTTGCGGACTCAGTCCCTAGTGGAGGAGAGAAGGAGGCAGCCGATCAATGACTCTCTCATCATTGATGTTTCTATCTCTCTCCCTCTCCCTTCCTCTCTCTGGAATCAATAAAGATATGTTTAAAAAAATTAACAAAAAATAAATAAAAAATTTCTATTATGTGCTGTGCACTGGGAATCTATTTGTATACAAGACCTGCATAAGACTCTGGGCTCTGGCTCACTGCTGGTTTCTCTGGGGAGATATGTCCTTTGTCTCACTCAGAGAAGAAAACAATGTGTTTTCTTACATTGCCCCCATCTATCGTTTTGCTTAGCCATCTCTCTTTTAAAACTTCATGCAAGTTGTATCAGTCAAGATAGGCTAGGTAATGCCGCTATAACAAACAATCCCAAAATCTCAGTGTCTTAAAACAACAAAATATTATTTCTCCTTCAAGCCACATGTACACTGTGGGTCAGCAGAAGGGACTCTGCTCATTTTAGACACTCAGAGATCCAGGCAATTGGGATAGCTTTCATCTCAAACATCTTTGGTTAATGTACTAGAGGAAAAAGAGTTCTGGAGACTCTCTTTTAATAGTAATTCAATGTCCTGGTGCAGAAGTAACACATGTCATTTCAGTACTCACTTATGGGCTGAAACCCATCACACAGCCCCACCTATCCATGAGGTATCAAGGAAGTGCAATGCTACCTTGTGTCCAGAAGATAGGAGGACTAGAAATACATGGCAATCAGCACTAATAACTACTATGCAAGTTAAATTTTATCCCATGTCAAGAAGGAAAAGTAAAGCCAAATTACTGAGCTTGTTCTTAAGTCTGGGAAAATACCAACCCTGTGGGTAGAAGGGATTTTTGCAACTGATTATTTGTAATTCTTAATAAAGGCAGAAAACCTGACTTTTACCAAAGTCATGAGTTTTTTGGGGTACAATAAAGGGAAAAAGCCTACACAGTGCAATAAGACAAGAAAAATAAATAAAAGGCATACAAACTGCAAAGGAAGAAGTAAAATTTTCTCTATTAACAGATGACATGACATGACATAAGAGATCCTAAGGAATGTTAGAAAAACTACTGCTAGAACTAATGAATGAATTTAAAACATCACAATATATAAAAATCAATTGCATGTCTATGTATATTAGGAGTGAACAATTAGAAAGTAATATTAAAAATAAATACCATTTATAATAGCATTCAAAAGCATCAGATGCTTAAGGATAAATTTAACAAAAGATGTCAAATTCTATGCTGAAATGGTAAAACAATGCCAAGAGGAATTAAAAATACCTGAATAAGTTGGGTAAATTAAAAATTGAATGAAAAAAATCCTGGATCAAAAGGCTCAATATTATCATAATGTCAATTTTCCCCAAATTGATCGAAAGATCCATTGTAATCTCAATCAAGATAATTTTAAAATTTATTTGGGACAGCAAAGGAGTAATAGTGGCCAAAACAATCTTGAAAATGAATTACAAAATGAGAAGACTTAACTTACCAGATTTTAAGATTTACTATAAAGCTATAAAAATTTAAAAAGTATGGTTTTGGTGAACGGATAGGCAGGTAAATCCATGGAACAAAATAGAAGGTCCAGAGAGAGGCCCACACATATTGTTACTTGATTTTTAACAAAGATGCCAAAGCCATTAAGTGAGGGAAAGGAAAAATGTCTTAGACATATGGCGTTGGAACAAGTGGATATCCATATGAAAAACAAAGAATCTTGACCCTGTGTCAGACTACAAAAATAAATTCAAGATAGATAAATTATAGACCTAAAAGTAAAAGTGAAAACAAGAAAACAGAAAAAAATATCTTTGTGACCTAAAGATCTTTTAGAAAGAATACAGAAAATATAAATCACAAAGTGGGGGGATGAGAAAATGGACTTGATCAAAATTAAAACATCTGCTCATCAAAAAAAAAAAAAAAATGCCATTGAGAAAATAATAGTTAAGCCATAGAATGAGGGAAGATGTTCGCAACACATTTATCTGACAAAGGACTTGTATCCAGAATATATACACTCCTACAACTCAGTACTAAAGCTAAGCAGCACAACTTTAAAAAAAGACAACGGACTAATGAACACTTCACAAAACAAGACATATAAATGGCTAACAGGCACATGAAAAGTCTTTTAACAGCATTAGTCAAATGCAAATCAAAACCACAATGAGATATCACTCCACCCCACCTAGAATGGCTAAAATGATAAAGGCTGACCACACCAGAGGCTGGCGAGGACACAGAGCAGCTGTAACTCGCACGGATTGCAGTTTGGAGTGTACTATGGTACAACCATTTATGAAAACTGTTTAGCAATTTCTTGAAAAGCTCAAATTGACCCAATGACCGAGCAATTTCACTTCTAGGTATTCATCCAAGAGAAATGAAGTCCTGTCTACAAAAAGGCTGATACAAGAATTGTCATAGAAATTTTATCCATAATAGAGACAACCTAGATGTCGATCGACGTGAAAATGTGTAAGTGAGCTGTGGTATAGTCGCCCGGAATACCACTCAGCAATAGGGAAGAACGAACTGTAGACACGTGCAGTGACATGGATGAACCTCAAAAAGATTATGGTAAATGGAAGAAGCCAGACACAAAAGCGTATAACATATTCCATTCATTCTAGAATAGACCAAACTGACCTATAATAAACTGAGATTAGTGTTGCTTTGGGAATGAGAGTGGAGGTTGCTGGAAATGTTCTGTCTTGAAATGCACTCATGAAAACTGATGGCAAGGCACACAGGATCAGAGCAAATTATACTTTATGGGTCAATCCCTATCTGGAAGGGAAGTTGAGAAATGTTGTCCCCTGGTGTTCCAAGTGAAGCCATGGCTCTGTCGCTGAGTAAAGGGGAATAATGGAAATTGGGCAGGTGACAATACACACACACACACACACACAAATGTACACACACACACCATGTGCCAGACTTGATCTCATACATTAGCTCATTTAATCCTCACAATGACCGTGATTATCCCCATTTTGAAAATGACAGATCTCTTCTACAGACAGTATTGAAACTCAGTGTCATGGCTTATGGAGACTAGGTGAAAGAATCAGGGGTGTTTAGTCTGGAGAATATAAAATTGAGAAAACCCAAGAGCTGATTACAAATTTCTGAGCATCAGGGAAAGCAGATGAGAGTTTTTCCGGGTAACCACAAAGGGTGAGAGGCTAAGATCAACAGAAAGAAGGTACAAAGTGTCAGGGTCTAGTTCCATGAGAGGAAAAAATGTTCTCCTAAGCACAGCCACCCCTTCCTCAGAGCCCCTCCACAGTCCAGCGAAGGAGGTATGGCTGATCACATCCCCATTCCATGTACTGGGAGTCTGAGGCCAGGAGAGGTCACATAACTCATCACACACTCAGTGGCAGAGCCAGAGTGAGAGCCCAATGCTCTTCGCTGTCCACTCCATCTGTCCCCATTTGAATGGCCCCTGGGAGGCAGTACTGCTCAGTGGATAAGCATGGAGACTCTGGGCTCACTCAGATCTGGGTTACTGTCTCCGCTACTACCAAGCTGGCTCACTTTGGGCTAGTCTTTGAACTTTTCTGCACTTTATAGTTTTCTCATCTGTAAAATGGGAATGATAATAATAATAGCTATCTCATCACACTGATTTGAGGACTAATTGAGATGATGCGTGAAAACAGCACAACATCTGGCACATAGTAAGTGCCCAATAAACAGTGGTTAGTATTGTTCACCCTGGAGATCCAACCAGTGGCATAGTACCCAGCACCGATGCCTGACACCGCCTTAAGTTCACATCCTATAAGAAGGAAAACATCTGGATCCTGTGCAATGTTTGCCATGCCAAGGAGGACTGGAGGCCTAATTAAAATTGCTCCTCTGTTTGCATTATCAAATGTCAGGGTTTTTTTTCTTCCCACAGAGCAAAGATTTTTCTTATCAAAAATCTATTCACTAAAATGCTAATGATCATCAGTGATTAGAAACTGCTGCTCAGATTTTGAAAGTTCCCAGTGGGCCTCTCAGACATGGCTTGTAACTTGTCAGTTGAAGAAATGTTCTCAACAAATCAAACTTAGCTGTATATGTTTGGAAAAAAAAAAAAAAGGATTTCATTTCCTTAACGCTTCGCTGTGTGGGTCCAAGAGGGACTTTTGAGTTAAGTGACAGAGACCACATTATTAGTTGTGGAGTCGTTCTAATGGAAGTCTCTCAAGGCAAGATATTCTCAGCTAGGCCCCAAACCTGCTAACAAAAGTCTGTCAAGCTTATCTCGATTTCAATAAGCATTTAGTTTGTTAAAGAGAAGCACAGCGAGCAATTGGCCTTTATTCTCTTCTTTTTGTCTCTCTCCTGCCTTCCCCTGCAGGAGGGAGCATCTGCAAGGCTTGTGCTTCAACGCACAGCCAAAGGTCCCTGGAGCCATCAGCCGTCCTCCCTGGTTAGACCTGGGTACTGGGGCCTCCGGGGCTCAGTCTGTGCAGCCCCCGCAGAGCCAGACAGGCGACAGTGTGGTGGGTCAGTTCCTCCTGGGCTCTTGGACGCCCTGCCACACGCTGGCAGTCAGAAACTGGAGGCCCGAGGGCCAGCACAGGTCCCTTCCCCCAGGGGTCTGCTCTGTGGTGTCAACGAGTCAGGGCTGTAGGTGCAGAAACAGCGCCGAGGGGCCTGCATTGCAGGGGATGACTGAGCAGTATCTACCAACCCTGCCATCGCCTTTTCTCTGTTTGCAAACACTCCAAAGTAGCAATGCGTCTGTGCATTTAAGCAGCACACATCCTAGTGTATCTCCCCAGCAAGATGGGGCGGAACACTTGTTTGAAAATCAGAGAAGTCTTGTCTTCCAGCCAGCCAGCAGCCATACCAAGGATCTCACTTGAGAGCCTGCTAGGTACACGGTCACTGACTTCAGGGGCCTTTGGACCTACTTGGGGAATATAAGACACAAAAGCAGCTGCTGGAAATACCAGGTAGAAAACGCCATGAGGGAGGTGTTGGGCATTCAGGGGACAGGGAGATTGATTCCTGCTTGGGGGCTGGGGACACCTTCCTGGATGTACCTTCCCTTGGGGACATCTATCATTTCTTGCAGGAGCTTCCAAGTCTAAAGAGCTTATTATTCCCTCCTGCACCACTTTGCCCTCGGGACTGTAAATCAAAAAGTCCAGTTCATAGAAATCCTCAACTCTGGAGCGGAGGAGGGAGGGACTCACAGTTGGTTTCAGCTCCCTGACAGTCTTTTTGAAGGGGAAGATGTCTGAGAGCTGCCCCCACCATGTTTTATAACTGGAAGGTCATTAGGGACTATCTAGACCAGTTCTCCCACTGTAGAGCCAGCCTGAGAAGGAAGGGATGCTGTCGAGGCCACATGCTGAGTCAGGGGCAATGCTGGGAGTGGAGTCCCAGCCTTGTGCCCCCCACTCCCCTGGGGGTAGGAAGTGGGGAGGGAGGTTTGTCTGTGAACATGGGTCTGAACTTGCTAACAGGAGCTCCTGAGATCCCTGGGCTGGGTCATTTTCCCCATCAATTACCACCAATTTCTTGTCCTTGCACCCAGAACCTATGACCACCCCCTAAAGCTGCTTCCTGCCCCAGAGGACCCAGACAAAAAGCTCAGAATTTGAGGGATGGGCCTCATCTCGTCCGTACTGTGCCTCCTGCATTTCCCTCTACTAAAGTCTCTGGCCAATTCTTTCCCCTGGCCCTGGGCTTCGGCCCCAAGGCGCTGGGGTCCTTTTGTGGGATCACTGCAGTTTCTTCAGCCAGGTGCCTGCTCCCTCCAGATGCCCAAGCTCATCTAGCCTATGTTCCTGTCAAGTGTCCCCCATCCTTGCCTGGCTTTCCGGGCCCAATGAATGAGTGACCACCTCCCACCCCCAGCTTCTCATTCTCTAGTGGCTGCACCAAGAAAGAGGAAACCCTGCAGAACATCAAGAAAAACTACCACACCCAGCCGGCATGGCTCAGCGGTGGAGCATCGACCTAGGATCCAGGAGATCACAGTTCAGTTCCAGTCAGGGCACATGCCGGGGTTGCGGGCTCCATCCCCAGCAGGGGGCGTGCAGGAGGCAGCCGATCAATGACTCTCTCATCATTGATGTTTCCATCTCTCTCTCCCTCTCCCTTCCTCTCTCTGAAATCAATAAGATCATAACTTAAAAAAAGAAAAAGAAAGAAAATGACCACATTCAGCACTGCTCTAAAAGTCAGGTAAATTAATAAAGCTAGAAAAGAAAAGCATAAAAATCAGGTTTGACTAATGAAAATTATACTACTTACAGTCAATGAAGTGAACCTAGGTTAATTGCTCAACCAGGGAACAACAATTATTGGCATCATCGTCAGGTGTCAGAATAGTGTTGCTATGAGTTTGATTTGACGATGCCACTGAGCTCTGGAAGCGTCCTGGCCTTCATGTTAGCCACTCATGTAGCTATGTCATCTGCTCTCAATTTTAAGTAGGGAGAGGATATAGCTTAAAAACTTTTTGCCATATTCAGATGTCGTGACAGTTAGGTTCATAAAATCATCATGCCGAAGGATTACAGAGGCCATCTAAGCCAACCTTGAGTCCAAGGAAGGAACCCAGCCATGCCTCTCAGGGAGAGGTCATCCAGTCTGTTCTTGAGGACTTCTGGTGATGGGGAGCTTATTACCTGCAAGGGACTCTGTTTGATCTTTGAGCAACACTAGTTGAGGAAAGTCCTTTTTTAGGTGGAGTCCAAATCTACCTCTCTATGGTTTATACCCATAGTCCTGGTTCTGTTGATCTAGAAATTAGTTAACTTCCCTGTCACCATCTTCCACATGACAGCCCCTCCAATAGTTTAAGACACTGAGATTGCTAGGCCCCAGAGGCGATAGGATATTGTGGTCCAGATCCTAACTATTTGGGTTAAAGTACTCTTTCTACTGCCTATTGGCTATTGGTGTTACATTGAGAGAGTTACATAATCTCTCAATACTTCAGTTACCTCAACTGTAAAATGGGGATAATAGTAGCTCTCTCATAGGCCTATTGAGAGGATTAATGAGTTAATACACGAGAGGCATTAGGACAATGCCTGGCACATGGTTAGCTCTATATACACATTAGCTATAGTTATTTATTTTTTTAGTCTCACAGACCAAACACTCTCCAATTTTTCACTACTTTCCCCTTAAAGATTACTTATGTCTCCTTCCTGTGGAAACAACGTGGGAATCCTATGAGTTTCTCAGATCAGGTACAAGAAAGAATAACAGAGTTGTTATGAAAATGAAATGAGTTATATCAAGTAAAGTGCAGAGCACAGTGGCTTAGCACGTAGTCTCAATAAATATTTGCAATTATGGTTGTGGGCGCTTAGTCACTATTCTAAAACAGAGAAGAGAGATGGTTGGATGATACAATGCCTCAGATCTAACAGACTTTGGAATAACTTCGCTGTGTACCTAAGTGAAATGTCTTAAATAAAGATTAGGCATGTGTGCAGAAAACTGCTCTAATTACTCAGCTCTAGCAGACACATTCCGTCTTTGGAGACTCTCACAGTCTCAGTTACCAGTCCCCCCCAGGTGTCGCGCTTCACGGTGATGAATGGGAACTGATTCTTGGCATAGAAATGCTGTTTGCGTGGGGCCTCTGCGGCGGTGGGAAGGCGTTCGGTCGGTGTTTGAAATGCACAGTCTTGGAGAGGAGGCCTGAGGCTGCCTTGGAGAACACCCAGCTCAGCCCTGAGACTCACGGAGGGCAGAAAGCCTCTCACAAGCGGGACTTCCAGGAGCACCAGGGACTCCTGGGGTCACAAGCAGAGCAAGAGCTCCAGGTACAGCTGTGCCAGGCACAGCGGCTTTTTCTGGGCAAATCAAACACGCTCTCTAGAAAACTCCAAAACCAGTAAATACTAGTTTTATTCCCCTTTTAGTGCCCTTTTTACCCATACCTTTCCCCTCCCTGCCCCGCTGTTATTGTTTGAGTTTGACCTAGACCTTTACATGCATTCTCTCATTCTCTCATTAGACTCACAATGCCCACCTGAGGTTGATGGTTTTATTCCCATTTCAGAGGGAAGGAAATTGGGGGTGTGTGTGTGTGTGTGTGTGTGTGTGTGGGTGTGTGTGTGTGTGTGTGTGTGTGTGTGTGTGTGTGTGTAAACTGTTCCCCGCACCCTGTGAAGATAGGCACAGCCAGGCAAGCTTCAGCCAGTGAAGTGGGTGGAAGAGAGGTGGCTCATTTTAAGAACCAGGGAGTCTCCATGTTCTCTCCACATTGCCTTAGTCATTGCAGAGCAGTGATGAAAAGAAGCTTCCATACACCTGGGTTCTGAAATTACTATTATGCGTAGGGCCTCCAGCAAACCTTTAAGAACATGCAGTGTGAATAAGAGAAAAGTTTCTGTCATTTAAAGCCACTGTGATTTTTGGAGCTGTTTGTTTCTGCAGCGTAACCTAGACTATCCTGACTGATAAAGAAATGTTAAATAACATGCTTAAAGTTACACAGCTGTGGAGTTGGAATTGGAAACCAGTTTTTTCTGATTTCAGAGCTTGTGCTCCAACCACTACACGATTACAGCGCCTCCTTTCTTCCTATTTCCTGTTCCTTTGCCTCGCTGTCTTCCCCACCCTGGCCTGCCGAATGAATAATGGTGCTCCAAGGATAAGGCTGTGCCGCTCCACTCTGCCTAGCAGAAAGTACTTCCTTGATCCCTGGAAATTCTCCTGAGCTCCCCATGGTTTTATTTTGTTTATTTCTATGTTGTTGTTTTTTTTACAAAGTTAGCCTGGGCCCCAAGGGCAGGGGAGGGAGGGATTGTAGCCCCTCTTACACAGTTCTCTGACCATCCTCTGTACCCATCACCCTCCCACCCATCCCAAGGGACCATTTCCCTAGAACTCCCATGTCACTGGGTGGCTCACTTTAATAAAACCATTTCATGTCTCCGCACTGCCCTTAGAAGAGAGGTCTGGCACTCAGGGTTCACCATGAACCGGTGCCTGCTTCCTTTCCAGTTTTTATTCCTGTCTTTCCTCTGCATGGGACCCTTGTCCTGGCCACCACCCATAAGAAACACCTATTGGCCAGACCTCCCAGGCACAAGCATATAGGAATCCCCTCCTCCCTGATCTTTTCCATCTTCTTCTGCCAGTCACACACATACATACGTGCACACACACACATGCAGACATGCACACACATACATCAGTCACCCCCTCCCCTCCATGACCCCTCGGCCCCCCTTCATCACAGCCTGAGTCCCGCTGCATCCTCTCCTTTTTATGTGCTCTGTCTCCACCCTGACTGAGGTGCTCAGGGCAGACACCACATCTGATTTTTTTTCCTGCATCCCTAGAGACCCCACAAGGCCTGCCGGGGAGAGGGGGCTTCTGACATTGTGACACAGGATGCTAAAGGGTAGTTACCTTAGGCCTGAGCTTCCACAGCAGACCCAAAAAAGGGCATTTTGCAACATCCCCTCCACTTCCCTTGAACAAGATCCAGCTAAAGCAAACAAAAACAAACGAACGTGTTCTTTCCTCTCAGCCCCAGACTGGCTCTCCCCTGGCGCTGTGCTTTCAAACATCATCTGCTCTCCCCTCCAAGGTCTATCTATCATCTTCACTGGAATCTGTCCCCACGGGGCTGTGGCACGAGAATAGTCAACATTTAACACAATCAGAGCTTGTTCCATTGTGGGGGCGGGGGGGGGGGGGGAGGCTGGCGGGGCTGAGCACTTGTCTTCTCACTGAGCACAAACGCCTGCAGATGGGAGGTACTCTCTCCTGAGACCCTCCTCCCCCTCCCCACTTTCCCACTCTCCTTTACCAGGAGGTGGGCAGGACAAGTGCAAACCTTGGCCCATCCGAGCGCTCCCCTCTCCTGCCCTGCCCATACGCCTGGGCCTCGTTTGTGTTCTTACCTCCCTGTCACCGCGCAGCAGTCAGCGGCCAGGGACAGGAATATAGGTCACTTACACTCCTTCCTGCCTTTGGTAGCAACTGTTGGACCTGAACACTCCATTTATAGATGTGCGGCTCATGGTGGGGAATCCTGACCAAGGCCTCCTGGTGGAACTTCGGGTGGACTGGCACGTTTGGAAAAGGGGCGAGAAAGGAGAAAGAAGATCCAAAAAAAGATATATAAGGTCATTTGCAACGGCGTATATGTTTAGAATCTCCTTTCCTTTCAAGTTTCTGGTTTCAAACCTTTACTTATGGGCCAGGGCAGGAATAACAATTGGAGATCCAGTTCTAGATTCCTCTACGGTGATGTCCGTGTCCAAAGAAATTGTACTTGACCATGGCCAGGGGCATGTTCAGGGGCAAAGGTTAAGTGTTGCAAACAGGTAAGAAGGAAGGACCAAGAGAAACAGTGGCTGCTTCTGGAACCCCCTCCGCCTCCCCTCTGCCTTTTTTTGAGTGGGCATGCCCCCATCAGGCTTGGGTGTGATTCCCAAGCCACTGAGCTGTGCCCCCGGGAGTAGCCTTTGGACGCCCTCATTCACCCTCTATAAATGCCCCACTCACCCAAACATGGGACTGAGGCACCTCCTCAAAGCCGCTCCTTTCCAGGGGCCTGATTTGCGAGTACAGCAGAGCAAGGCACTGATTAAGCCTGTGATATTCCCAACTCATCACAAAAACACCCAAAGTTCCAGTTACTCCGCTCTGGAGGCGCTGAGCCCCCTGGGCCTTTGAGAGAGGGTGGCTTCCCCCAACCCGCCAGGAACAGGCTGGTTGACGGAGCTGAATCCACTTTTCCTGCTCAATACAGAGACGAGTGCTTACAAATTGAATGAAATTGACGCAACGCCTGCAAGTGAAGTTATTCAATTTTCAAGCCTCATTCTGAGCCTTTAGCAGGCTCCTTACAGTTTTAGGGCCAATATTTGCTTTCTCCCTGAACAAATATAACAATCCTTCCGGCACGCCAAACGCCCCTCTTTCGGGTGTTTGCACTGAATTCCATTTCTGTAAGCGTTTGCTGAGGTTATTGGTCCTGATACCCAGCAGCTGGCTAACATTCCTTGAGTGCTTACTGTTTCCCAGGCATCGTTACATTTACATCTCAATTACTCCCTGTGATATATCTCTGAGGGAGGTATTACCCCTACTTCACAGATGAGGAAACTGAGACTCAGAGAGGTGAAATGGCTTGCCCAAGGACACACAGCTAGTCAATGGAGGACCTGCTTCCAAAGCAATGCCCTCTTCTATCGCCCCTGTCACCCATGAGATTGCAAGGTGATATAAGGGTGTTAGCCAGCTCCAACTTGAGCTGATGTTGAGTCCTGGCAGAAAACGTTCATGAATGAATGAATGAATGAACAATTGCGTGAACCCCTGCCACTCCCGACAAGGTTCCCATAGTCTCTCTTCCATGCTCCATCATTCTGCTTCTCTGACTCAGCTATGGGAGCCCTAGACCCAAGACATCCTCCCAAGTCACATCCCTTACCCCACAGCACATGTGTTTATGAAGCACACAGGGCCCAAACGTCAACTTCCCCACGAGGAGGAAACCTCTAAAGAACTACCTCAACTCCCTGGAGAGCTCATTTCTGAGTGTGCTGAATAGCAGTGCCCAGGACTACTGTGACAGTCCAGCTGGAATGGCAGCGCTCTGCAGCCCTGGCAAGCTCCTCAAGCCGTGACCTTGACCATACTCAGGAGAGCCTCAGCTGGCCGGCTAGGGAGGAGTCCCCGTTGAGCAAAGGGGGACCAGACTCAAAGTGGGAGGTCATGCAGAATCAGGGCCAGGTTTCATGATGTCCGGCCCTGTTCTCATTCCTCTGCCCCACAACACATCTTCTTTTCTGATGACCGAAGTCGTGGAGACACACTTATCCTGGGCCCTGGTTTGCAAGTGGGTTTTGTTTTGAGTTAATAGGAAAGAGTATGTGATTGATTAGTAATGTCTGCCATGAGAGAAGGCAAGAGTGACACCAGAGGGGAAGTGTATTTATAGATCCTTCCCCAGACCCTCACTAATACACCTTTTCCTCTTCAAAACAAAACCATTTTTGAAATGACCTTCCTGTCTCCAGCTCAGTAAGATTTTCTGACCTAGTGGCCAGAATTTGAGAAATTTCACCTAATGCTAGCTAAGAAGGAAGCGTTTGATAAACAATTTAACATAGACTTCAAGATTGCAAGGGGAGTGTTTAATTTGCTCAAGAGACCCACTGTCCTCAAGGATTCCAGTCCATTAGCTTTTGTCCAACTAATGACAAGTGAGTTTTCTATATTCATTAAACCAGGCTTGGGATTTGGCTTGAGGGGCAGTGAACTGGAGAGGAAATAGCCCTGGACTCCGGAGGAATGTTCTTGATGACTTGCTGTACATTTTTTAAAAGAATAAAATAGTGTTTCTACAATCCTTTTAAGTCAGACTTCCCGGTAATATGGGCAGGTGCCCCTTCTGGTAGAAACCAGGGGTCCACCCAAAACGAGGTTTTCAGGTCAACTCAAGCCAGCTCAGCTCAGCTCAGCTCGGATCATTCCACCAGCCTCTTCCTGTCCACTCTCACCGGCTACCCTGGCAGAGACAGAGATGTGACAGGCCCAGCTTGCCTTTGAGGGACACATGGTCTAATCATTATCTAAGGGGGGACCTGCAGGTGAGAGCAGTGAGGGACAAGCACCTGCAGGTCACCGTTACCACTGTCCTGAGCCCTTGCTTCTGCCCCAGCACAGAATTCAGCTCATCTCAGCACAGCACACCCACAGAGATGCTGCTAGTGCCAGGGGTCTTGAAAACAAGGAGCAGCCGACCCCACCAGGCTGCCCCTGCTCTGTCCCTGCACTTCCGTTCCAGCCATCCTAGCCATAATAATAATCCTACTTCAGGGCTCCTGTGAGAACTCAGTAAGACCATGGATGTGGCACTCACTAAATGATAGCTTCCTTTTTCTTCCCCCAATATACTGGGTATTCCTCGGTGGCACAGTGTGTCCAACTTGACCCAGCCTCAGCTCCATGGGTGGGGTCATATAGTGCACCGGTTAGGAGTGCAACCTCTAAGGAATTCCCACTCCCAGGGACCTGTGTGACCTTGAGTGGGTTACTTGGCCTCTCTGTGCTCTGTTTACTCATCTTTAAAACAAATAATAAAAATAGTAGTGCTGGTCCTAGCTAATATCCATGCAGGGCTTCCTGGGTGCCAGGCACTGTTTTAAGTGCGTAATATACATGAACTCATTCAATCCCTAAAACCACACCAGTAGGAGACATTGGAGCCTTTTGCTGTTGAACCAAATATTTCCAGTTACCCCTTCAGGCGTGTAGTCAAATTACAATTTCCCACCCAGTTGGAGTTAGATGTGGCCACATGACCCGCTTTGGCTGATGAAATGTGAGCAGCTATGCTAGTCTGTCACTTCCAGGAGTCAGTGCACTATTTGCCATTCTCTCTCTTCCTCTGTTAAGAGACCAGAGTGTTCCACATAATGGTTGTCCTGTCAATCTGAGTTCCAGAGTGACAATGACAACAGTACAGACCAGTGCCCTTGGCTGATCCAACAGAGACTTTGCAATATGATTGAAGCCACTTTAGGCCACTGAGATCTGGGAGGTGCTCATTACTGCAGCATAACTTAGCTGATCCTGACTGAAGCCCATGGGGCCTGCTATTGTCCTCATTTCATAGTAAGGAAACTATAGTATCTATGTCATGGGTAAGACTGAATATCGCATAGGCTGGCCCATGTAAACTGGCACATAATAAGCCCTTATTAGAGACATACGGACATAGGCATAGGTATGAACATGGACACGGCTCTGGGCTAGTAAGCCTTTCTAGGGTACGGCTCAGGGAAGCCCTGCACCATCACAGCCTAGCTGGAAGGCCCAGGTCTCCACAAGCACATTTGTGCTGCTCCACCACAGGCCAGAGCTTAGAAATTAGCAACCTCAGCAAATGCCAACCCTTCCCTTGGTTCTTCCTATCTGTCTGGCCATCGACCTTGACTCACTAGCAATTGTTCCTGGATGCCTGTGAGCTGGCAGCCATGGATTTTCTTTCCTTCTGGGTTAAGTTTCTGGCTATCAGTGGGTGAGTGCCTGTCACCCCCAGCTCACCTGCATCTGGCAGAACTCAGGAGAGCTGGGAGGCTGAGGGGGACTGTGACAGCCAGGAAGGGGCAGGCACCCTTGGGCACATTCTCTGATCACCCACATCGTGTTCTAATCATTCCTGATTGACAGAAGGTAACATTATCGAGGGTTACATTCGTCCAGTGCTCCCCGGTTCAGAATGAAAATGTTTCCCTTTTCTTTCTATACTCAACACTCACTGACCCTACACTAGGCTGATATTGCTGTCCCCACCAACTGGCAATTTTAGTAACGACAGCAGTGAAACTAGCTGACCTTTGGAATATTTATTCTGTGCCAGGCCCATGCTAATACTTTACGTGTGTCATTCCATTTTACCCTCCCCATGGGTGTGAGATGGGGGGCTAAGGTTATCACCATTATTTTACAGATGGAAACTAAGGCATGGAAAGAGTGTAACAGGACTGAAGACACAGCTAGAAAATGGTGGAGCCAGGGTTCAACTCCAGGTCTCTCCGGCTCCAGAGGGCCAGTGCCCTGATAGTAAGTGGATGTGAAGGGTTGTGAGACAGAGAAAAAAGGGCCAGGATCCCATTCTCTCCTCATGACAGCCTTGGAAGGTAGGTCTTATTGTCCCATGTTGCAGATGGACTTGCTGAGGATCAGAGATGTAAGAAATGTGTGCAAGATCACACAGCATACAAGTAAGGGGGAGAAGAGTCATTCTCGAGCATGCATGTCACCAAGGCCTCCTCTGTACAGGAAGTCACTAGCCATGGAAAGTGGAAACAGGCCAGTTGTGCAGAAGGGTACCAATAACACATTTAATGAGGACATAAGCAGAGTTGGGGGAGAGCACAGAGGCGGGATAATCAAGGAAGGCTTCCCAGAGGAGATGGCATTTACATAAAAACAGGAGAGAGAAAAAACTCCCAGATGAATGGTACAAAGGCTATGGGCTATTATACAGGGAGTCCAAGGTATGGTGGGCAAGGTAACCTGAGGCTGGCATTGCCTGCGCCTCTTGAAGGCTGCCATGGTAAGATCCCCGTGATGAATTTCTCCTTGCTGAGTCAGGGTACTCAGACCTCTCCATTGAGACGGGAAGTTTTGGTCACTCTAATTCCCCATTCCCAGACCACTGGGAGGACCGCTGAGCTGGGGGTGGTAGTAGTGGTGGCCTGAGAATTCTCAGGGGACACACACACCAGGACCTGGACAAATTTTCCAGCCACATCCAATTTCCCCGCTATATCCAGAGCTGTCTTCTTGCAATTGTAATTCAAGCTTTATTTATTTTATACCCACCTGTCCCCATCTGGAAGGAAACTGCGTGAGATTAAGAAGGGAATAAAATAATACGAGCTTTTTAGTCTGGAGCAGTCACTAAATGCTCTCTTTGCTCATCAGACTGGTATTTAAATAGAGGAGGGGTGTGGGGTGGGCAGAGGGCGTTGTCAACATCTGCCTCAGTGTGGCAGCAGGAGACAGGAATAACACACTTGGAGAATGTTTTCCAGACCGTGCCGAAGTGATGGAAAACAACGGGGCCCAAAATGGAAGCAATGGCGCACAGAACCTCTCCGTGAATCCTGCTCGCAGGAACGGACACCCTGTCTTGCTCTTTTTCTATCAAGGCTGAATTAATTCAGGGGACCTTGCGAGACTTGTACTCCCATTTCGATTACAGACAGACCTAGTTTTTGCAGAACTCATTAACTAACAGGTCTGTGGGGACCTGGGCTTCCAAGCCTTGCTGGACAGGCCCCGGGAGCGGGCTTCCCTGGAATCCAGGCACCCGGAGTGTGGGCAAGGCCTGTGCTGAAGGCTGGGCCTCGGAGGGACATTCTCTCTGTTTGTGCAAGTCTGAAGGAGGTCAGGGTGTGGAGGAGGCAGGAGGAGCCTGAACAGCCTGCTTCTCACCAGCTCACCAGGCTGCGACCACCGAGGGACTCAGCACCAAATGGACAATTCACGTTCTGAATTTCCTGTAGAGGGTCATCCTCCTAGTAGCAATGAATCTTGTCAGCATATGGCAGGAGGGCGCTGAAACCCAAAATGGAAGCATGGGCATGTTCTAATGCTGCCTGGTCTCAAGGGTTAGCTCCAGGGCCCTCCTCCAAAAAGCCTCCTGGGACATCCCAACTGGTCAGGGTCCTCTCTGTCCTCTGTTTCTCTCCTGTCCCCAAACAGCCAGCCCTTCATACCCTATAAAGCAGTATTTCCATCCATTTCATATCTTTCCTACTGAGTGTTAAGTCCCCGAGTGTGGGCTCCTTTGGTTCTTTGTATTCCCAGCCTCCGCGCACAGTATGCTCCGTGTTTCCTTGTTGACCACGTGAACGTGCAAATGAATGAAAAGGGCCGTAGGGAAAGAAAAGGCAAAAAGAATACAGCAGCTCATGAAAACCCTCCCAGCAGCTCACTCCTAAGAGAGGAATGAAGATAACTGAGTTTAGTGCCAATACGCTTACATTTTCTAGGCAGGGATCTGGAGCCAGGAAGAGGCAGGCTCCCCATGGGAGCAGCAGAGCTCATGGTTAACCCAGGCTCTGGAGCCGGACTGTTTAGGTTATTTCCTAGCCCTGAACTTAACAGCTCTGGTCTTTGGCCAAGTTATCTATCTACCTTCTCTGTGCCTTCGTTGCCCATCTGTAAAATGATGATAAAATAGTACTTACATACCTCATGGGATTGTTACTGTAAGGTACTTAAAGTGGGGCTTAGCATGGTGCAATGAGCCATTACCTGCATTCTTCTTTGACCCACTCAGGGGCTGGCTTTTCTTAGCTTCGTCTTTCCTCTCCCACCACCTACACCTCACCTCTCACCTCAGCAACCAAGCTGTGCTGGGCCATGAGGACCCCTGGTGGCTGAGACATGGAACTGTCTGAACATTGCTGTTTCACCCCGCCTTTTGCGTTTATTAAACAGACAGAGAGGAGGGCCCAGGTGAGAATATTGACTATATCAAGCAGCCCCTTCTCTTTGCCTTGTACTGTTCACAACTCCGTTTACACCACCTCAGATGCTCCCTCTAACTTTTGTTCAGTTGCCTTTAATTAAACTTCTTCCTTTGTCTCTATTATCTTTTTTTTTTTTTTTATCCCTGTCCTACCCCATTTTGTTCCACCTGAGAGCCCCACCCAAGTGTGTTTTGGCTGATAAGCTTAATAATAATACTATGCTGCACTGTCCAATATGCTAGCCACCAACCACGAGCAGCTATTTACATTTAAATTTAATTTCGTGAAACTCAAATAACATTAAAAATTCAGGTCCTCTGTTGCACTACCCACGCTTCAAGTGTTCAATAGCTAAATGTGGCTAGTGGTTACTATATTGGATATAGACCATTTCCTTCATTTGCAAAAAGTTCTATTATACAGCACTGCTCTACATTCCTCTAAATAAGAAGCGTAATTTCAACTTCTGAAAAGGACAGACATAGTAAAGAACTAGTTGTATCCTTATCTGTATATATATGTGTGAGTATATATATATGTTAGATATATATACAGTGTACTCTTGACCAACGTGAGTTTGAACTGCGCAGGTCCGCTCATATGCAGATTTTTTTCAATAAATACTGTAAATGTATCTCCTTAATAAAATTTTTTCTCTAGCTTACTTTATTGTAACAATCCAGCATTTAATACATATAACATACAAAATATGTGTCATAATCAACTGTTTGTGTTATTGGTAAGGTTCTGGTCAACAGTATGCTATTAGTAGTAGTTAAGTTTTTGTGGAGTCAAAAGTTTTATGTGAATTTTTGACTGTGATGAGGGTCAGTACCCCTAACTCCTGTATTGTTCAAGGGTCAATTGTACATATACATATACATATACATATACATATACATATACATATACATATACATATACATATACATATACACATACACATACACATACACATACATATACACATCCATAGTTAGATACAGTTACCCATCTATCTGTATTTTTATATATTTTTTATTTCATATTTATTTGGATAGGTTCATGCATTATAATCTTGAATCCCTTTAAAGGTATTTGGTATTCGGAGGCCCTTTGGAACTTGATGAAGGTATCTGACAGTCACCTATTAATCTAACTTAACCTGCTTTTTTCTCAAGCACCAATATTCAAGATTAACAGTAACCTATTTCTTACATAGTTCTGCACCCTTGGAATTTTGTTTCCTTACCAGTGGAGCTGCTATGTTGTTAGTGCAGCTGCAATCCCGCCACTGAGGAGCTGTGTAACTTTGAATACATTCCTTACTCTCCCGGGCCTCCCATATAAGGCAGGACCACAGAGGATTACTAAGTGTCTCCTTCCAGCTGTAAGAAAACTTTTTGCTTCTAGATTTGTTTTTCCATCACATGAATGTAGAGACATTGGTATTTAATGGCCATTAAGGTCCACAAAGGGTTGATTACACAGCTTTTGTGGGCTGACCTGGGAGCAAATGACCATTTAATATCTATTTCTACAGGAAGCTGACCTCTAAGGTCCAAACTCTGGCTGTGTCTCCCTTGGGTGGTCAGTACCTAGAGACCAGCTCTAGCCCCAGGAACCTAGGAGAGCTGCTAATGACGATTAAGGGCTTGGCCTGGCAGCGAAGGGGGTGTGAATAAAACCTGCCATCATGCCTTCTTTCAGCGTCATCATAAAATGTTCTTTTAAAATTACCTGACCAACTCTAGAGAGAAAGGGGACCAGGTACCCTTTGTAAGACAAAAGTGACTGTTACTCAGCTTGTTAAACTATTCATGGCATGTTATATTAATCACACCGATAGTGGCAGGAATAGAATCCATCCTCTGTGTAGTTCAAGTCCTCAAAAGGCTGGTGTAGGTGCCCACACTGTGTGTGACAGCCCAGCAGGTGCTGCTCTTCTTGCTGGAGAAGCCCATCTCTTCCTCTCTGCCTTTTTCCTTAGAAAAGCAGCTGGGAAGGGGGCAGTTACAGTGTGCGAGGGCCCACCCTGCCCTGGCTCCCAGCTCCCGGGCTGGGGCAGGCCTCAGGTAAGCTGACCCAGCAGATTCTCCTCCTTGACACTTTGGAATTGGGACACTCTGACACTGGCCAATAGCCACGGTGAATGGAGTAAGAAGGCCTTGGAGCCTTGAGGGCTGAAGCTACCATGTTGTGGAGGCCTGATGGGTCGGTCATCTGCGAGCAGGTGAATGTGCAGAAAAGTCAGTCCGCAGAGCCAATAGAAGGAAATAGAAGTCCTAAAGACATACCATGAGAAATCAAGCACTCTGTGGTGAGGGGTGAGGGGTGGGTGGCAAAGTGCAAAATAGATGCCTGAGGTCTTTCCAGTTCCGTGGGGCCCATCTGCACTTTGAGTCTTCACTATCCTCATGACTCCCTTGTTCTACATGAGCGCCAAGTGGATTTCTGTCCCTTGCCCCAAAATGATTCCTAGCTAGGCTCTCAGTGTCTGGAAACAGATCTCTGACAAAGTGATGAATTGTGTTTGTCTTTGCCATTCTGCTCCCAGGATTAATTTTTGTAAACAGTGCATGATGGCCTGAGGGACCCAAAGGAGGAAACTAGATGGGCAGAGACTCAGCAGTGGGTTAGCAAGCATTTCCTGGGTTTCTCTGATGTGCCAAGCCCTGAGTAAAGGACAGAGAAGTGTCCTTCCCTTTCCATTTCCAAATCCTATCAGGGCTCTGCTGAGTGCCACCACTTCCTTGAAGCCTTCCCAGATCTACACACACACACACACACACTCACACACATACTCACTCCCTCTCCCAGACTCCTATGGGATAGCCTCTGCACCTCTGTTTGGGCAGTCCTGCTTTCCTCCTATATTACAGTTCTACACATCCTAGGCTTGTCCCTTACTAAAATGTGAGGTCCCTGGAGGCAGAAACTGGCTCTTGCTCACTTAACTCACCTGACCAGTGCCCTGCGCCCAGCAAGTGATAACTAGTTTGGGCTGGATTACTAGATAAACCTTTAGACCATATTTTTGGTTTTCAACATCTCTGACTTCTCAAGTCTGCTCATCCAAAGCTATAGAATAAAAACCCAGGCCTTTAGCCTGGAGCAGGGGGAGATACAGAGTGGAGGGGGTCAATGGGGGGGGGGGAGATCTGTAATACTTTCAACAATAAAGATAAATTTAAAAAAAAACACAAAAAACCCAGGCCTTCAGAATGCTCTGGAGTGCAATAGGGCACAATTCCTGATTTTACAGAAGAGGACAGGGTGGCCGGGAGAAGTAACTGACGGATGCACCTTCACTCTCTGCCTTCCCAGCCTGACTCCTCTTACTTCTCCAGAAAGCCACCTCAGGGGCCCTCAGCTATAATAAACATCCCCCCCCCATTCCAACGCACCCCTTGCTCTTTGAGACTTTATCCCGAGCAATGGTGGCTGGGGTGGGTGGGGTACAGGAATCATCCCAAACAGAAGTGAGGAGCAGCCCCAGTTAGCCCTGGGGGGCAGGCTCCATGGAGATGGCCTCAGGATGCCAGTTTGGCCAGTGTCACTGGTTTGACTGATTTGCTCATTGAAGCGATTGACAGGACATAATTACCTACATGTTTGGGCCACTGGTGTGAGGAATTCAGATATTTGTCCATATGCATTTTCTCATGGTGTTAACCAGCTAAGGGGTGATTCAGCATGACCTCCAAGAGGATGGGGTCCCTGTCGGCGATTTAAGTCTAAGCTGACCTAATTAAGAACATGGCACACGATCAAACGTTCAATACCAAACAATTATGAAAAACTTTGTCATCACAGGGGCCAGACCAGCTTCCGATACCTATGGCATTGGGCTACATGTTAACTAAATTCCAATATCACTAAAACACTAATGCTGATTAAGTTTTGGTCCCACTTTCTAGATCACAGATGGTAAATAACTTTCATCTCACCTGCCAACGCTCATTGTTTGGTGGTAGTTGCTTAGAGCCTGTGTTGAGAAGGATTCTGAGGTCCAGAGTAAGTGCCGATGAATGACTTGGATTTCACAGAGTGAAAGTTGGGACATTGAGGAAGGTGAGTCCCAGGCAAAGGGGCCAGGACAGGCAAAGGCTCAGTCACATGGCCCATCCATGGGAACATCCACACCAATAGCCCTGGGAGTCCAATAAACAACCGCTGAGAAAATTGAGAGTGAGAGCACTTGGACATGAGAGGCATGTTTTAAAGGCAATGGTGGCCCAGAGACCCCTGTCAGCTATGATGGCAAGGAATCCTGAGGAGAGCCGGCTGCAGTGCAATTCTGCAAGGTCACTGTGACTCCCCCCTCCTGCCAGTGGCTCCCTCTTCTAACCCAGGGGACAAGCCTGTGTCTGCCTCATCAAGAAACTCAATGTTCATTAAGGCTGCGATTCCCAGCCTGGCAGGCAGTGCCAATGTGGTGGTCCCCTAAGCCTCTCACATGTCTGTCTCTCCACCCATACCAGAGACTGTCTCGGTCCCCAGACCAAAGGAAGCCCTGGGACACCGCCCCGTGTCCCTATTCCTGGAAGACTCCCAGTGCAGGGGGTAGGATCTGGCTTTTGACCTGCAACCCCTCTCCCATTCTCATCGCCCACCACTCCCTCACCTCCAGGTGGACGTTCGGCTCCAAGGCTTGAATGAAATAAAAACTGACAGTGTGAAGCCACATTCAGGGCCCAGCTACAAAGGACTTACGCAATTATCTTTGTCAGAATTCATCTGTCAATGCCCCTCTCCTCTTCAGGTGGCACGCTACTAAGATCTTTCAAAAGTTTGAGGAGACTGAGAATACAGTGAGAGAAGTGCCAGGGGCATCTCAGGATTAGAACAAACTGGCACGAAGCGGGCAAGGACGAGGTGTGTGAACCCAGAGGAGTGAGGGGAGAGGAGCCCTGTGCTGCGTAAAGTCCCCAAATCACAGTGAGAGGGGGCCTTAGAGGCAACTAGTCCAGCCCCCCTTCTCCAGCCCCCACTCCTCAGCCCCCCGCCTCAGGGACAGGGGCTCATCCTAGTCAGGCCACTATGGCATTCTAGGGGGTGCGGGCAGCCCCTGCAACAGCCCCTCAGGACGCCAACCCCCAAACTGACCTGCCCACAGCCTGCTCCTGCACTGCCCTCCAGGCCTGGGGTCCAAGTCAGGGGACACTGCCTGCTCGGAGGGCTAAGGGGGCCTCAAGCTTAACTCGGACAGAGCTGAGCCCCCGATCTTTCCCCCGCGCCTCTGACGCCTCCGAGTCGTCATCTCAGGTCCCTGAAGCTCTGCCCTTCGAGGAGCTCCTGCAAAAACCCTCAGAGCCCCCCTCTCTCCCTCCGTTTCCCTCAAGCCCCACAGGGAATCTGCTAAAGTGCTCAGAAGGGAGGGAAGCTTCCAGAAGAATCGTAGAGCTTTCCAGTCTGGAGCGCCACAGGCTGAGAGAACACTGGGTCACATTCTAGAAAACCCTGAAAGCCAGAGAAGAGACACAGGACTCACCGTCGACTCCCACCACCTAGGAGGCAGCCCACAGCAGGGGGGGGGGAGCAGTTTCAGGCCAAAAAAAAAAGGGGGGGGGGCTATGAATAAAAAATGGTTGGTAAACTTGAAGAACTGAGGATCTCGCGCTGTCCAAGAGCAGCTGAAGACAGGCTCGGAGAGTGTCAGAGCCTCTGACGGGACACCGTTTGGTAGTGTCGCTGCTCCCAACACTGATGGTGGACAAGGGAGCACACGAGCCAAAGCCAGAAAGAGGCAGGAGACTGGGAGGAAAGGAGCAGACAGACGAGGGGGGACGGGAGGGAGAGAGGACAGGAGCGACCATGGAAAATGAAAGGGAAGGGTTAGGCCGGGAGGGCGGCGTGGAAAGAGAGCAGGTGGGGGACTGGCATGCACCGCCATGCATGAGGACAAAGCTGCCCAGGCGAAAGCAAGGGTCCGCCCAGCTGCTTCTCAGGGCCCACGGAGGGGGCGCAGTCCCCCGGAGAGGTGGCGGAGGGGGGCAAGGAGGCCGACGAACCAACGACTCTTTCTGTTGATAACCCTCATCAAACAGAACTTCCCAAATAGCTTTGTTTGAATTTCTAATACTTGATAGATCTCAAACCCAGAACAATCCTTTCTGATGTAAAAGATCAATAAACAGTCTCCTGGGCCGAATCCCAAGGAAATCAGGACACTTCCAACAGGGTTGCTGGATTAATACTCCTTCAAATGCTGAATAAACACTGACTTACCTCTTTTAGAGAACTTTTTTGTAAGGCAAAGGTTAGCGTTAGACGGAAAGACAGGCTGGAAATTAATCTAACTTACTGTGACCTCCGCGAGCTGGGTGTGAATTACATTTCCACGTGGCCTGTGGAGATCCTTCATGTCTCTCGCTCCATTAGTTGGTGTACTTAGCAAAGGTCGGGTAATGAGCAGACGCACTTTCCAGCCCAGGATGTGATCCTGCTGCCCGGCCCCATCTCGTCTTGCTGGTGTGTCTCGGTTGGAGGTCACCCGTGTGGTGTGAGCCGTCTCGGTGATGCCTCAGCTAAAGGCTCCTGAGAGCGATGGGCATTACCATTGTCACCAGAGCTCGGGGATGGCGCAGGCCTCACATGGTTCCCCATGCTCTGGGGCCAGGGAGAATTTAATAGAAGCCCTCAAATTTCTTACACTCCCAAGGGAAATTCACGATGCCTTTCAGATAAAAGGTTTATTTCAAGCAAAGTTACTAACTAAAAGACAAAAGTACCAAGAGGAAGAATGGGGGGGGGGATTAACTCCAGGACACCTGCTCCATGAGCTCTGCCCACCAGCAGCCCAGGGGCTGAGGGACGGACAGCCTTTGCCCCACTCCCTGCGAGGCTCCCCTCAGAGGGCACCTCCCTACCGTGCCCCAGGGGCCCAGGCACATAGTGAGGAAGGGCTCCCACGCTGTTCTTTAGGCTGAGAGCTAGCACGCTGAGCACCCGGGCCGGGATAACATGATTGAGGTCCCTGTTACACCCACTCAAAGGCTCCTGGCTCCCTCTCTTTCCTGCCACTCTTTGCCTTCCTTTCTTGTTAATCTTCACCAAAGGATATTTTTCCATCAATTTTCAGAGGGAGTGGAAGGGAGGGAGGAAGCGGGAGAGAGTGAGAGAAAGACAGAGAGAGAGAAACATCAACGTGAGCGAGAGGCATCGATGCGCCCTACCAGGGCCGGGGATTGAACCTATAACCCAGGTACATGCCCTTGACCGGGAATCAAACCCGTGACCCTTTGGTGCGCTGGCTGACACTCTAATCACTGAGCCACACCAGCCTGGGCTGCCTTCCATTTTAATGGGCCAAGAATCATACCCATAACAAACCCTCCCAAGGGAAACAGAAACTGGGAGGTGAAATGTGAAGTCAAAAAAAATTCAGAACCAGGGCCTGCAGCCTAGGCAGGCCCTCACATCCCAGAAAGCGCTTCAGAGGACCTACCCAAGGCTCACTTACTTTGCCAGCCTATCTCCTCACATCTGTTATCCTTCTGGAACCAGCTATCAAAATGAATAGAATATTTTTAATTCCCTACCCAGGATCTAGAATGATCTTTTAAATATGTAAATTGGATCATGTCCTTCCCTTTATAAAATCTTTTGATGGCTCGTGGCCTCCCATAAAATAAAATCCAAATGCCTTACCATGCTCCACATGGCCCTGTGTGGTCTGCCTGCTGGCTGCTTCTTCCATCTGAGACTGTGCTATTCTTCCCTTTCTCACCACCCTCCAGCCCTACATGGCAGCCTGTCCTGTCCTTGGAACCGCTGATCGCATTCCCAGCTCAGACCGTTTGCACGAGCTGGTCCCTCAGCCTAGAACTCCTGGCTGCTCTTGCCCTGGCTCGATCCCGACTCGCTCCAGCTCACTTGTCAACCTCCAAATTTCAGCTTAAATGTCACCTCCTCAGAGAAGCCTTTTCCACCCACCCACCGAAATAAAGCATCACCAAGCCACATAGTTTCTTTTCACAGCACCATCTTTCCTCCCCTTCGTAGCACTTCCCTGCCTGCATGATTACTTAGCCATTCGATTGTTTTCTTGTTTACTATCAGTCTTGCTCCACCAGGCTGCAAGTTCTAGACCAATGCCAGTACATAAAGGCTACTCAATACTTATTTGTTAAATGAATGAATTGATTGATTAAATAAGCATTTATTGACTGTTCCAAGGTTGTGGTAAAGATCACAAGTGAGCTAACGCTATGCAAATATGAATGGTTATCAGCAACAGAATCAACTATTTCTACTTGCGATAAATCTGCAGAAGACAGCACGAGCCAACAAGCAGCCGATTTTGCCAGGCTGGTTATATCCAGACAGTCTGAACAATAGCAACCATGGAAAAGGTCAAGGCTTCACCCCACTTTGCACAACAAGAATCATTTACCGTCCAATCATTTGGATTAATCTCTTGACTTGGGTTTGATCTGTTTTTGTCAGGCAAGCAAATATATATTGATATTTGCAAAGAGCTTCATGCATGTGGTGCCCACTAAAATATGGCTGCATTTTCCAAAGTAATTGTCTCTGGAAGCTCATTCCCAGCTGCGCTGGCTCATTTAGCGAATCTGTAGTAAGTACGGTATTGATCCAAGCAGCAAGGGAGGAGCACATTAGCCTGGCCCACGGAAGGGTGATTACTTTGGCTGCATGGTCACTTGGCAGGCTTGGCTGAAGTGTAAAAGCCACACTGAGATGGTCTGGAAGTGAGCCCTCTGCCCCTACACCCACCCTCTACCACACACATTCACAGAGGAAGTGGGATCTGAACTGGCCACAAAGAGTGGCAATATGATGGCAGCATCTCAAAGAGACCTTATCACTCCCCTAAAAGGGCTCTTACCATTCATTCCGTCATAACTAACAATGTCTTATAAAAATGAAAATACTCAATGATCCCTAAGATGCATTAAAATTGATGTTGTCATGTGCTGCTATGGAAATGGAAATGAGGATAATCATTTGAAAAGCCAATTTGACAGGATTTATCAATGTCCATATTCTCTGACCTTATAATTCTACTTCTCTGAATTTATTCTTTGTAAATACTCATGGATGTGTACTACTGTTTATAATAATTATAAATGTCCAAGAATAGGAGATTGGTTAGCTGAATAAGCTATTGTACATTATTTCAAAGAATATTCTTCAGCCATAGAAAAGGACTTGTGATTTATTAAGTGGGGGGTAAGAGGGAGCAGCTTTAAAAACGGTGTGGACAATTTGTACAATATCATCCCAAAGTATTTAAATCTAAATTTTCAAAAACAGATAGAAAAACTACTGGATTGATAAAAGAGAGGATGGGTACATAGGGGAATGTTGAATTTATTCTCTCTTGTGTCTGTGTATGAAATAAAAAAAATAATGAAAGAAAAAAGGTGGAAAAGATATACATCAAAATATTCACAGTGGATGTAGGATTCCAGGTTATAATTTATTTTGTTCTGAGAGGTTGTCTGTATTTCCCAATTTTTCCAAAATGAACTTTAATTCATTTTAACATTTAAAAAAACACAATAATTTTCTTTACAAAGAAAGCAACATTCACACACACACACACACCCCCCCCAGTGAGTGAGCACCTGCCATGTTCGGAGCCTAAGAAGGTGCGATGAAGGAGAGAGCTAGATGGGGGAAGAGAACAGGAATTAGAGGCAGGAGGAATGGCTCAGATAAAGGCTTGGAGGAAGGAAAACATGTATGGAAAAGAGGGTGAATTCTTCTGTTTGTTGGTTAGACCTGTGAAAGGAATGGGGTTGGATGGATCACATTATAGGCATGGTATCCGGTAGGAAGGCCGGAATGTGGCCAAATGAGAAATAGGTTGGCCAAGCCCAGGGCAATGGCAGTGGGGCCATCCAGGAAACATCCCCCAAGAGCCAGTTGGCATTATTCCCCCCGACTCTAAGTCCACCCACAGTGCCCTGAGCCAGGCATGTTGTCTGCAAGACCACCTGTATCAGCAAGGGACACAGGCCAAGGAACAGTGTGGGCTCTGTCTCTCTGACAACCTTCCCCAAAGTTGTCGAAGAGTGAAAATGTTGACAAAGTCAAGATCAAGAAAAGACTAAAAGGATGTTCTAGAAAGTATAGTTACCCAGCCTGTCTTCCCAGCTTTGCCATTAATGCCCAGATCAGAAGTCAGGGGCGAAATCACTGCTCTGGAACAAAATTCCTAGATTCCCGACTGATGATAGTGCCCCAGGCACAGCCTCCTCTCCTGGACCCAGGACCTGTTTGTTCTGACTGAGCCATCAGCTGGTGGCCAGGAGGCTAATGCAGCTTCCCTCCTCTAAACTGAGGATATTTCCATCCTCTGGTAAGGAAATATACAAAAACTCCCACCACTACCAGCCCCTTAGGCAAACTGGAAATGGCTTTTTTCCAGATCAGAGCTGGAGGCAGCGCTGCCTCTGGTCTGAGCGAGCAGGGGAGGTCAGTGAGAGGAGCCAAGTCCCCAGCATCCCCACCTCCTCCTCTACTTCCAGCCCCACAGAAGTGATGAACAGGCTCTTTCCGAGGCAAAGGAAATGCACAATCAATCCACGCCTTTAGGGCTGGGCCACAATTTAAGGAGAGGAGAGGAGAAGATAAATAAAAAGGCCTATTTCGAGAGAGCCATTTAAGCCCAGAGAGAAGCCGTAATAATGTGTGCGCTAGCTCTGCTTAAATTCGTCCCTGGCTCTCTCAAAATTACCCTGAGATAATCAAAAGGAAGCGAAGAGGAACAACACAGACTCCAGTTCAGGGGAGGGTGCGGTAATTAGCACCCGATGCCTGGACCCCGCTGTCAGGCAGAGCAGCGGCCACTGTGGGGCCCCCTGCTGTCGTCCACTGGCGGGGATGCTTCCCATCCCGCCCCGAAGCTGCAAAGCACAGATCTGACACATCCATGACTGTATTTCTAAAATCATCTCTCAAAGAGATAAATGACTTCCCCCAGCCGTCGTTGTCCGACCTGGGTCTGGGAATGGATAAATTCATTTACTCGGGAGCTTGATCTCCATTTTTCTCCTGGCGCCGTCTATAATCCCATCTCTTTCAATGTTTGAGACACTCAGTGTGATGAATGTGTCCCAGTTAAGGGGCGAGCGGTGAAATCCTCACTGGGAGGACCGAGTGGCCCATCTTAGGCCAAGCGCATGTGACAACCTGCTCTGGGGACATGCCGTGTTCAAGAAGCAACCACACGGATGGGTCCCCTGGAAGGGCCTACACTCGTTTCCAGGTAGGAATTCTTTCCTCTTCACGCCAGGCCTGTCTGCCTGGGCTGCATGAGCTGAAGGCTGCCTCAGAGAAGAGACTGCCCCCTGCAGCAAGAGACAAGGGCTCGCTGGGATCCGAGCAATGCAGGACCGGCAGCCTGGCCCTGCCAGGCAGTCCAAACCCTCAGCTCCTGCAAGAGCTAAATGCACCTCTTGCTAGAAATTCCTCCTGGGGATTTGACAAGGCAAGACCACGAAAACTATTCTCTTTCACACCCTCATTGCCCATCCAGACCCATGGGTCAGGATTGCCCAGACCCATAAGCCTCTGTTTCCTCATCCAGAAATAGGGGATCTTAATTTCCATCCTGCAAGGATTCAGAGAAGCCACATATTGGCTCTGATAACATGTAAGGGCCATCACTCTGTTCTAACCAATCAGATTGCAGCAGAACACCTGGCCCAGCATGTGCCATCCCCCATCACGTGTTGGCATCACTGAGGAGCCATAAAATAAATAATAAATAAAACATGATGCCTGGGGCCCCAGAGTGGATTAATTATACCCCATCCCTGTTCATGGAGCTGGCATCAGTATTTCTTAATGTGAGCCAAGGCTGAGAAGCTCTGGTCCAGTTTGCTCACTTGCCCATTCCTTTCCTCAGCCCCCAGGGCAGCTCCTGGTCAGGCTCTAAATGATTAACATATGGTTGGCTCAGTAAGCTCAGGGGCAGCCCTCCCAAGGAGAGGCAAAGGAATGATGGCACACTGGTTATGGCACATCTATAGGGACACTGACTTGAAGCACAAACATTGATGACAGTGGAGCAGGTGTTTATTGAGCCTGTACTGAGTGCTGGGCACTGTGGTGAGTGCTTAGTGTGGTCATCATGACCCTTGAGGTGGCACTGTTAGGAAGGCAGCTTTACTGATGAGAGCACAGAAGCTTAGAGGGGCCAGTAGCCTTCCAGGTCATATGTGGCAGAAGAGGATGTCACCTTCAGCCCCATGACTGGGGCACATTCATTACCTTGCCTCTCTGCATGCAAATTCCTTGTCTTGGGTAAGGAGGGGCCCAGGGTAACCGCAACCCCTAAGAGGGTAACCAGCTCCAGCTCTGAAGTAGCTCTAGAGTAGTGTGAAGAGCGCATGAGTGGCTGCCTGTCTGGTGTGGATTCCCACCATGCTTTAAACCATGCCTGGGCCCTGACTTTCAGTGACAGTAGCAGAATGAGGCGAGCTCACAAAATGGTGACCCAAATGGCAAAGGACCTGACCCCAGAGACCAAGATCTTATGTATTGAAATACGCGGGTTCAGCCCCAGCTTCAGCTGCAGAGTTTCTTCCCCATCAGTCCTTCAAGCAAGCCCTACTGAAAGTGGCGTGAGGGTGTATACGTGTATATACATGAATGAGCTGTCCAAGATCACCCACCAGTCACTGATGGAGTTCAGAATCTCAGGACGCTGGACTCTAAGTACAGTGCTCCTTTTCTTAAAACAGGGTCACTGCAGGATCCTTGGCCAAGGGCAGGTTCTCCCTGGGTAAACAAGCCTCCTGGTCCAATTTGGTCCTGGACCCTTGGCCTCATGGCTACATGGTGGATGTGGTGGCTTAGTGCTCAACATCCCCCCCCCCCCCACTTCCAGCTGGCCTTCCTGCGCTATAGAGGCAAGAAGGCCCAAAGCAACATTTCCCAGATTCCCTTGCAGCTAAGGGTCCAGATATGACAGGTTCAGCCGATCAGATGCACTGTGTAAGTGCCTGTGGCAGGTGAAGGTGAGGCAGGGGCTTACTCCTGGGGGTCTAGCTGGTAGCTGCTTCCGTGTCTCCCCGCCCTCCTGACTGGCAGGCTGGTTCTGCAGTATCATTTCTGGAGACTTGGCCAAGGGCCTACTCTTCTCATCCTTCCATTGATCACACAACATCCACAGCCAACCTGTGAAATGGGAAGCAAGTCATATTTGTGCCCATTTTGTAGATGAGGAAGCTGAGGCTCAGAGGCGGGAATCTGACCCAAGGTCTCATAGGGAGTTCAGCGGGGAACTGCCCCATCAGTTCTACTCAGGGCGTGTGGCTGGACCTGCTGATGAAGCAACTGCAAGCTGCTGTTGTCACCTGGTCATCAGAGACCTAATTTGAGAGCTGATAAGGATCCTGGGCTTCTGCACAAAAAGCTAGGGCCAGAAAGACAGAAAGGCCCAGAGTGAGGGCAACATGGGGCTCAGCCTGTCCCCCACTGCAAAGTCCCACCATTTCTCATGGTGTTAAGGGAAAAAGACATAGGATCTGATTCCAGTCTGATCCCAGCTCTGTCACTGACCCTGGGGAAGGCTCATCACCTCACTGAGTCTCAGCTTATTCATCAGTAAAATGAGGATAATCAGCCTTGCCTGGGTTGCCCCCAGGGCTTTTGAAAAAACAAATGGAATAAAGGATATTAAAGCCCCTGGTCAGCCATGAGACCCATCTGCCTAGAGTCCTCACTTGAGGAATGGGGAGGGGGAGGGAGGATCCTCCACACACTAAGGGTGGGCATTTTTCTCTCTTGTCCCTTGTTTCCTACCTCTAATCGGTACCCCCTTTCCCCTCTCTGCTCATCCCGTTCTTGTCCTTGTCCTGGGGGACAGAGGTAGACACATACAGGGGGAAGGCCGTTGGCATCAACTCTCATTCCTGCTCTCTGGGCAGCAGAGCCAGAAAGCCCCACGAGCTGGGTTGGGCGGTGAACCGGTGCAGCCAAGGTGCTTACCCTATTGTGTTGGGCATCTTAGCACTGCGCGGTGGCTTCTGCCATCCCACCGCTGGCCCTCTGAGGAGTTCCATCCCATTAACTCCTACACATCACCATGGCAACACAGGCTCCCGACTCTCCCAAAGATAGGAGATAGGAGTACCGACACCAAGGGTGCCTGAACCCCCTCCTCAGACACGCAGGAGGGCCAAACAGAATAGCCACAGTGCCTGAGCTCCTACTATGTGCCCAGCACTTGCCTTTAGAATGCCCCCAACCCAGGACACCCACAGCCACTGAGTATGTTAGCAGATGGTGGTTGCCTTATTTTAGGTTAAGTTTCTCCATGACTGTGTACCTGCCTTTTCTCCCCACAGCACTGAAATCCAAGCTGGCTCGCAGCAGAGCTGGGGCTGACACAGTAACAGTACACAGTAGTTGCACACTCCTATTCTCTCATCGACTCCCCAGTGTAAACCTCTGCAGTATATATGGTGGTTCATCCCGCTTTATAAAAAAAAAAGAAAAATTAAAGCTCAGAGAGGTTAAGTAACATGCCCAAGGTCACACTGCCATTAAGTGGGAGACAATATTTGAATTCAGGGCTATTTTCTAACCTGATATATTTGACACTTATGTATTTCTTACAATACAGGCACTATTCTGTGCTTTATGAGTCTTAACTCTTTTAATCCCCATAACAACCCGATGGGGTAGGTATTCTCAATAGCTCCACCTCACAGATGAGGATATCAAAGCACAGAGAAGTTAGGTAATTGGCCCAGAGTCATACAGAAAGAGATGGAGCCTGGATTTAAGCCCAGGCAGTCTGGCTCATGAGTTGGTGCCCATAACCACTGCTGTGTTTGATGATAATTCTAGGGCTCCTCACTCCTGGCGGCACCCCACCCCACCCTGAAGTCAAGAAACTGACCACTTGACCACCTCCAATAGCCACGCCTGGCTTCTCTCACTGAACTGGCTGGCCTCCCAAGCAGAGCAACTGGCTGGTTTTGAGGATTTTATCTCTCAAACCATCCTGCAGCTTTCTTTTCCAATTTCCCTCTCTCAAAGTAATCTCGCATTTCCACTCATTGCTCTGGGCTTTAAAAGGCTCCCATTTGGAACAACAGCCAGGAATTGTCTTCCTTCGGCGAGAAGAGCTTTCCAGTGCCCTCACTAGGGAAGTCCCCTTGTCCTCCCACACTCAGCCTGTCTCTGAAGACCATTAACACAATCACTTAACAAGAGGGCAGCTCTAATAGAGAGGGAGAAAGAGGAGGAGCATTGTTAGAGGTTTGAAGGGGAGAAGAAATCATAAAATCCATCAAACCTGTATTTGTCTCATTAAAAGTGTTTCTAATTTATAATGCCCTGGAATGAAGATGCCGCCCAGCTGTGCGGGCCTGGTAGTTCTGCCTGGTGCACCCCCACCCCCACTCCCAGGCCCCCTCTCCCACCTCACTGGGACTGCCATCAATTTCTGCTCATCAGCGGCACTTACAGTAAATGGATTCATTTGTGGCAATGGGAGCTGAGAGACAAAGGTGACAATATAATTAAGGTTTTTAATTCTATGCCTGAACAGTTAAGTCCAGAACTCATGATAATTAGCCGGCTGTAATGAAAGATCTTTAATCGTTACTTTCCCTTTGTTTCCTATAATTGTTCATTTTGGCCAACTACATTTGTCCTTTCATTTGAATCTGGCTGCATAGTTTTATGTCACTTCCATTGTTCCTATAAACTCCAAAGAAAATATGTTGTGGAGCTGGTCATTTACAAAGTCATGGCGAGAAGGCACAGGGAGCTCTGCCGTGCACAGCTGCTGACGGGGGCCTCTGGCTACTTTCTGGAGGAAAGAAAAACTGGGCTTGAGAGATCCACAGGCCTGGGGATGTGTCTACATAAAAACAGCACCGGCAGGAGAAGGAAAAACAATGGGCCCCTCACGGCCAAATTGGCCACACTAGTCGGTTTGCAAACTGACCAGTGTCTGGAATCACTTGTGTGATTGTTATTGTGATTGTTTTCACACAAGTCCTAGGTTCTCAAAGGCATGCATTTTTGTTCACATTTTAGTATTCCTATCATCAGGATGTATCTTACAGTTGATGTGCATATTTAATGTCATGTCTACCTTTTGTCTTTTCTGAAAAGTTACAAATTGACAGTGTTTCTTACAGGTGATGGTACCTTAGATTTGAGAAAACATGGTAAGAGCATCATCCATACTACAAAAATTTATTGAGCACCTACTACATTCCAGGCAAGGTGCTGGGACTGCAGTGATGAGTAGAAACTGACCAGTCCCTGTTCTTGTGGTCTCCACCATCTGGAGTATCACAGTCAATTCAGTCTCCTGTCCCATCACGGCTGACCAGCTGTGGACTGTTTGGATCCTGTTTCAACTGTGGGTTCAGGTAACCAGATTGCTGGCAGGCAAATGCCTCTCAGAAACCAGAGCATCAAAGCCAGAGGCTGGGGCTTACAGCAAGGGAATGGAGGAATCCAGGAATTTGAGTTCTGTCTCACAGGCACCCAGGACTGGAAAATAACCCAGCTGGGAAAATGGGGTGGCAGGATTATAATAGGAAAGGGAAACTGGCCTCAGACAGGAGTGAAGAAATGCATTGGGATGTGGGGGGCACCTGGGCAGAAGGCCTGTGACACACTCCATGTACATTCTCTCCTCCCTCCACTCCTGGGCTGTCTTGAAAGTCGCTTGCTCAAGGCCACAAAGCCATATATTCCTGGAGAAGATTAGGGCTCAGCTAAGTATCCTCTGATGCACTGCCCTTCGGCTTGAAGTTGTGAACGTTGCTTTGTCTCAAACCCCCTTTAGTTACCAGTTACCGTGAAGAGGAAAATTAGGCCACCTCAATAAAAGCCTCCTTGCTCTTCCCCAATCCGTTCTACACGCCAAGTGAGAGTAGACCCTTTATTGTTATCTGCCCCACCACACCCCACCGCTGTGCCCTCAGGGCTGGGACGGGGCCTGATCCAGGCCAGGAAACACCTGTGACAGGAATCGGTGCCTGAAGCCGGTTAGGAGCTGACCCCGCCGGCTGGGCTTTCCAGCCCTTCATCAAACCGCTCCCGGAGCCCCTCTCATGCCAGACCCTGAGCTCGACACGGAGGCATCAAGCCCAGTATGAGAACAGCTCAGCCTCAGGGTTGCTCACAGGCTTCCAAGGAGCCCACGGGGTACAGCGGTTAGGAGCAGAGGTTCAAACCCCATCTCCACCGCTTACTAGCGGTGCGACCTCGCACAAGGTTCCTGTTCTCTCTGTGCCTCAGTCTCTTTATTTTTAAAGCGGGACAATAGCAGCAGCTACCTCAGAGAGTGATTTGAAGAATAAACAGAGTCATGTGTGACAGTGGTTAGAGTGCTACCTGGCACACGATAAATGAGCAAATCGTGTTAGCTCTCCCAGCTCCCTGCTGGGCCTTGGCTCCGGGCAGCCTCCCTCGGGGGAAGGCACCACCCTCAGGGACCCAGGGAGGCAGAGCCAGGGCGCCCAGGCTGGGGAGTGGCCCAGGTGGGCTCCCCCAGCCAGCTGTGTCACTGGGACAGACACGTGAGATGGGCCATTTCCCCAGAGCCCGGCCGAGCCCCCCTTCCCTGAGGACAAGCAGAGAGGGAGAGAATGACTGCTCCGCCCGCTCCCGGAGCGCTGTGGATAAAACAAGACGGGGCGCGCGAAGGCCCTCGGCGGCTGCAGAGGGATATTCTAACCAGAGCACTGCGCTCGGGGGCAGCTGCGTGGGCTGGCCCAGGCTCGCGTGTGCGTGTGCGTGCTCGTGCGGACACACTCACTGCAACAGAATCCGGGACCCGGAGCCACTGGCGGGGGGGAGTGGGGATGACAAGCAGCCAGTGACAGACGCCTGACACCTTTACAAGCGGGGCTTCGGTGAGCTTTGGGGGCGCACCCTGGGGAAGCCCCGTCCTCTGACCCCTGATGCTGATTTCTGGAGCCCTTCCCCCAGTGCCTGCCAAGATCACCATGACAGCAAGTGCCACTCCTGAGGACTCACCCTGGCCGCAAGGCTGTTCTCCTGCCCTTGAATCTATTAAACAGAGCAAAGTGATTAATTATTTTACTGTCTTTATGGCATCAACTTTAACTTGCTTCACATCCAGATTTCCAATTACATAAGCCCGAGTCTTAAACTCAGGAGGACATCCATTATTGAACTATTTATAATCGGAGTTTTTCAGAGCAGAAAAACCTCTGCCAGGCAAGAGCCACACAACCAAAATTAATGATTCCCAGACCAGAAGACAATCTTTCCCTAATCGGAAGGGTGTGGAGCGCAGGCAGAAAAAGAACCAAGAGGTTGAGTCCGAGTCAAGGATGGTAAACCATTTTCTCCTGAAAGGCACAGACCCCCCAGGGGAAGGCAAGTCAAGGGAGGGTGGGAGCCGGGAGACGCACCATGCAAAAAGCAATCAGGTGTAGTTGGGGGAACTATTCTTTGAAGCAGATGATTTAACCTGGGTCACCCCAGTCACACCAACTCTGGATTTAAAACAGAGTCACATCATTACTGGTAATCAATGTTTCACTTTCATTGCGCCCCGCTCCACCCAGGGGCTTCCAGCACCTCCTTAATTAGTTCTGGTGAACTCGTGTATTTTTCCCAGCAAGTCCTATCAGCTCCTGCCAAGTCATGGGAGAACACCCCACCACTGCCTCGGGGCCACCTTTAGGCCACCTTCCGACAGGCAGCGTCATCTCTACCTTGAATGTTCCAGAGCTTCAAGTGGTCCATAGCAGCCTTCGTCCCTGTGGGGACTACCTCTCCCTCACCCTGGTGTTGCAGGGAGGCTTATGTTCCCATGATTTGCAGAGGTTTGATTAGGGCAGGCCTTTCCGTGTTTACCCATTGCAACCCCCTCCCCACACGCCCAAGACATGAATCTATGATGAACTTGGACCAAGAGAAACGTTGTCAGGCAAATACACCTCCTTGCTGATGACCCCAGGCTTGTTGCCAAGCTGAGGACGAGGGTCTGGCTCTCCTCTGTGCCCAAGGCAGATTCCTGGAGGACCCTCCAGTCAGTCTCCCACAGAGGCTCAGCTCAGGATTAAGTTGGGTCCCTGGTACAGAAACATAGAGAGGACAGGTACAAAGAGGTCACTCCTGTTTATTGAGCTCCAGTTACATGCCAAGTGTTGGATCAGGCTATGTCCTCACAGAAACCCATTAGGTAAATGCCATTAGCTCATTTCACAGATAATGCAGCTCAGAGAGGTTAAGTAATTTGTCCAAAGTCCTACAGCTAATAGGTGGTACCAGGCTATACCAAGATCTGTCAAGGTCTGTTAAATGCCAAGACTCAAAGTTATGACTCTCCCTCCTGCTCCTTGTTTGAGAACATAAAACTTGACAACCCATTTCTAGCCAATCCTGTGTCTAGAAAAAACTATCCTCAACACAGAATAAATAAATTTTGTTTGTTTGTTTGTTGCAAGGGAAGCAGAAAAAGGACTATCTTTAGCAAACACAGGCACAGGTTCCCTCCTAGAGTGCATGTTTGCTGAAGTAAACTCTAGTCTTAAAAAGATGACTCCAGAAAAGGCATCATGTCTTTTTTAAAAGCCTATTTTTTAAAAAATGGTAGAGACTGGCCAGCTGTTCATGAAACCTCTTTCCACTTCTCCTGAGCTCTGAGCTAGATAGACTACATTTCCCAGTATTCCTTGCAGTTGGGTATGGCATGTCCCTGGTTAGTGTAATTTGTTAGGGGACAAATTGGGGACAGAGGCAAACCCAGTTACCTTTCTGGATCAGCTCTGGGCCCTTGGGATCACTGGGAAGACAGTTATCATTTGGGTCTGACTTACACAAGAAAAAATTGCTTATCTGACATTCAAATTTAACTAGGTGTCCTATATTTTTTTTCTGGCAACCCTACACCTTTCAGAACATCTGTCTGATACTTTACAGGAGTGACATAAACATCTGTTGTGTTTGAGCCATTATATATTTTGAAGTTTGTTATAGCAGCTAATATTACCTTGACTAATACACCATCCCTCTCTTGAGGCATCAAGTATTAAACAATTGAGGCAGATGGACTCAGTCTAGACTAATAAGCATTTCTGCAAGTGGATGTCTTGTCACCAGCGCTCCTTGTTGGGACTGTTGTAGCTTGGTAAAGCCTGTGGAGCTTCCATCTCTTTCCCTTCCGTGGACACATTCGGAACACTAGGGTGGAAGAGAGAACTGACCCCTCCTCACTCAGGAGCTCTCCACAGGTGCAAATCAAGAACCCAGAGACAAAGTAGCTCAGGGGTGAAAGTGGTGCAGGAAGGCTTTGGGGGAAAGTAGAAGCAACACTGAGCCCCTCCTGGGAAAATGAAGATAGCCACCAGCTCTAGCACCGACTAAGCAAGTGCCTTTGTGGTTAGTCCATGCTGGGACTGTCTGGACTGGGAGCTGTGTGCAGCTCAGAGGGTCAGGAATGTGGAATCTTGAAGTCAGATCCTGGAGCCCATGTTGAGAGCTCCCAGGGAGTTATTTCCAATATGGCCCAGAAAAAAAGAACCAAGGTTTTGGAGCTACATAGACATAGGTCAAGTCCTGGCTTTGCTGTTTTTGAATTATGTAACCTTAGGCAGGTTATTTTACCTCTCTGATCCTCAATTTACATCTCTGAGATAATATACCCAAAGCTCCTAGTTGGTGCATAGCAAATGATACTTCCTCCCCTAAAGTTGTGTCAATGGAAAGAAGAGGTGAGGGGGAGCTCGCCTTCTTAATCATGCCCCAGTTTCCATTAATATGCATGTCCACCCCCCTGCTTCCTTCCCCCTACCCCCCATGGCCCATGAGACCATGGTCCAAACACCACTGCAGCCAGGGCTGAAGGCTCCAGACCAGCCCCCCACACCAGCCTCTCTCGTAATATTGCTACAACTCTGCCTCTTATTAGCAGGATGGACTTTGAGTGGGCTAGCCTGGGAACCCAACCACTGCTTCCAGCCTTGCTTCTCCAGACTGAGCCTCACTCCTGCAGAAGAGACGCCCTGTGAGCCTCGCATTCCAGGAATGGCAGGTGAGGCCTGAGCTTCAGGGCCCAGATGCTCATTTCCAGCACGCCCATCACTCACCTGCGCCTGGAAATGCTCCCGTAGGCTCCTCTGGAGCCATTACCGTTCGTCATGTTTATCTGCACTTTGGTGCGGTGGGGATTCACACACTTCGATCTGTCTTTGCTCATGAAGCAATGGCCCAAAAAATGGTAATGAGGCCTCTGACGCTGCAGCATTACTGCATCTTTACATACAGGGCTGCCCGATCTAGCAAATAAAACACAGGTCTCCCAGGTAAGTTTGAATTACAGATAAATAATGAATAATTTTTTTAGTATAAGTATGTCCCATGCTTATTTGGGACAGATTTATACTAAAATAATTATTCACTTTTATCTGAAATGCAAGTTCAACAGGATACTCTGTATTTTATCTGACAATTCAACCCACCAGTCTCCTGGTGCAGCTGGGTCATGCCCAACTAGAGTTTTCAAAGTCAGGCAAGAACTGGAGATATGGGGCACCTCCTTCCTTGAGCAGATTCGGACCTGTCTCTGACACCTGCACCCACCCTACCTTTCCCCAGCAAGACTCCTACTTTTCCCCACCTCCAGGCCTATGCCCACACCACTTCCACTGCCTGGATTATCCTTTCTTCTGTCTCTGTTTAGTTCCTACTTTCCTATTCCTTCAAAGCTGAGTTCCCAGGCCACCTTATCCTAAGCATGCCAAGCTTCCCAGACAACTGATTCCTCTGCCCTTCCACTGCCTGGTGTCTGCCACTCTCCTAGGACACTGAACACTTTCATTAGAGCAACTGCTCTGTGCCAAGCTTTGTGCCAGACAGTCTCAAGTCTGTGTGGCTATGTGTATTTCTGCGTGTGTGTGTTTGTGTGTGCATGCCTGTGTCTGTGGAAACATGCCCAAGAGCTTGTGTCAGGATGAGGTGGGGATATCCTCAAATGTTTATCTAAAGTAAACGTGTGTATTCTGAGGAAACAGAGATCTGCACAAGGATTTTGTCCAAGGACACTCATCCCAGAATTTTTCTCTGAGAGTGAAAAAATGCAAACAACCTGAACATCCAACGATAGGGAAATGGTTTGATTAGGAAGTTTGTAATACAATAAAATGCGGTACAGTCATTAGAATGGTATTATTAAAAGAGTATGTAATGACACTGGTAAATAGTCCTGACATATAAATCACTATATACAATACCGCTCCTTTTTTGTAAATCTCTGTGATAGGACATGAATTTGAGATACAAATTGGTTTATGCTTATTGTTTCCCCTACATCCCTTTCCCCCATGATCATCACCTCCCATTAGAGCATGTCATGCCCCACTCCACTCCCATTATTACCAGAGGGTAGTTGTCAGAATAGGACCAAAAATAAAAGCCCCAAGTTCTTAGGTTTTAAGTTCCGAAGCCATGGCCCAGGTATAGCATAGAAAAGCTGGGCAATCCACCAGTTACCCCAGTTCACAGAGATGAGAGAAGAGACACTTGGGCCTGGAGTGGGGAGAGGGAGTTTGCAGATGAGGTTCTAGATCAGTTGCTGGTGTGGGAGAACCCTGAACTCTGCTCTTTGGGCCAAATTTCATGGGAGGGGAGGAGATGCTAGAAGCCCCCAGGTAAGTGTGGAGACCCCAGAGCAGAGGCCTCTGTGCCAACACCCAGTGTTGTCAAGGAGGTGGCTGCTAGAGAACAGAGTGGGAGACGTGGTGTGCCCAGACATGACAGGGCCAGTGCTGCCCCCAACCCCACGTAGTGTCCTGCAGCCCCAGACCGCATGGCAGGACATTCAGAAAATTCTCATGGCTCCCCAATGGGACAGGGAAGTTAGCTGGAAGAGAAGGCCATGGGCCAATCAGAGTTCCATGGCCAGGATGGCTCCCAGGGCGGGTGCAGCTACACTCAGTGTACACAAAGATGCCCACCCATGCGGGCCAGAAGGGATAAAGGGGATCAAAGCAGGGAGATTAAGGCACAGTAACAGCTCCTTCCCCACCACTTAGAGTTCACCCAGAGAGAAAACCCTGGCAGGGGAGCAATCCTGAGTATGACAGAGTCACTGAGAAGTCCCTGAAAAATAACGACTTGAGTAAGAAATCACTAGATTGATTTTTCTGCATTAGGCAGAACAGGGACACAGGATAGAAGAAAAGCCCACTTATAAGAAAAATAAATTTACATCTGGGTGCATCTACCTATGAAATGCCTTCCCGCAGAGCCCACATGCGCACTCGCACCAGACTGGGAGGCCTGGCCTAAGTGGCCACCATGGTTAACAGCACCCAGGGAGGGCAGAATTCCTACTTTTTTCGATATTCTTCTATGGTTTCTCTAATTACTGGGACCCCTCGAGAGCTTCTCAGGAATTTTCCAGGGTATGACATCAGGACCACTTCCTAGGAGTGAGTTTTTGAGAAGGGTTGTCTAGGCTCAACCCTCTCTGAGCAGAACCATCTTTCCTGCTCCCCACCCATCACCCTAACAACCTACAACCTATAGGAAGCAATGGAAAGTATTAGCAGAAGACACCGGAGAAATAAACCTACAAATGTGACTTTCGTCCCCAATTTAGAGATGTTTGTCTGCCAGGGTCATGGCCAGTGACCTTGTGTAACCAACATGACCTCACTCCATCACAGTCAGAGGCCTTGGGCACGGACATTTCGGAGCCTTCAGGATCGCTCCCGAAGCCCTGCCTTAGAGGAGAAGCCGAACACCAGCACTGTGTGGGATGATACATGTGCACAAGGTAAGAGATCTCAGCTCAGGCTATTTCGTTCTCCCTCAGCCTAACAATAAGGCCGCAGAGTGTCCTGAGATGACAAGAATGTGCAGTAGTAAGAGTAAAGCTGTCGTGTTGAGAACCTGCACTCTCGGCTCCATGCTGGTTACTCCGCATTTTGTCATCTCATCCTTGCCACAGCCCAGAATAGGCACTCCCCTTACCACTGAGGGCCCGCATGACCTGGTTTGCCAGGGCAGCCCTGGGTTGTGCCTGCTGTCCCAACACAGTGTCCCGGTCTGAGTCACCTCAACAGTCACCTTAATTATTACTCCCCTTTTATAGAAGGTGTGGAGGCTAAGAGAAGTTAGCTGACTTCCCCCAGGGCCACAGCTAGAATGTGGTGGGGCCGAGAGTTGGACCTGGTCTGCCTGACTCCGGGGTGTGCAGGTAGTTAGTGAGCAACAGGGACGGGCCCAGTCATGAGAAACAGGCAGGGAAAGGACCACCAGCCAGACAAGGGAGGCAGGGGTCAGATCGCTCCCCTTTCGGCTTTATTTTCCCAAACCCTTAAAGTAAACGTAAATATTTTACAGATCTCCCCGTAAAAATATGCCCAGTTGGTAATGGGGATGCTCTTAGAGACAAGGATGCTCATTAGAAAGACACTGCCTCCCCCTGCCCTGCTGAGGGAGCATCTGACCAGGTGCCCCAAAGCCCTGTGCATCTGGGCAGCCCTCTTTGCACCTGCTGCTGGGAGCTGGGTGGGCAGAGATGCAGCATAAACGGCCTGCATGAGAGCCCTGCAGCCCAGCTTCTGGTCCCCTCCACTCTCCCTCTGAGCCACATCTCCTCATCTGTGAAATGGGTGTGATAATCCAGGTCCTACCTGCCCCCCCAGAGTTTTACCAACAGTACCTGAGGGGGAAATCTGGGTTTAGGGATATTTTCTAGAAGCCCAGGCAATAGGGGCCAACCAAGCTGTCATCATTCCTCTACCCAGTGGGCACTGCCCAGCTCCTGTGATATGGTCACCCAGAACCCCCTTGCCCAGAGCAGGCTTGGCTCACAGCTGTGAGGTGAGCAGCAAGCAGGACTCATTGGCTTGTGTTGGCATGTTCTCTCTTTAGTATCAAGATTCCTGCTCTATTCTTTATTTTTCATCCCCCTCATAGGACCTTCAAGTATATTTAAATGCAGTCCTCTCCGGGGAGGAAAAGAAAGCCGTGGCACTTAGCTCAGGGTGTATTAATCATGTTTCAGGCCAGAAAACCCAGCATCCAGTGTGGAGAGGGGAAATGGAGCTGAAAGGAGGCTATTGACAAGGGACCTCGTGGTGCATGGAGTGGGCGATGATCCCATTTGCACACCCCCCATGGATCCTGGACCAACTGAGCTGAAGCAATGTACACACAAGCAGACAGACCTCCTCTGGGAGACAGACCCTTTCTCAAGGGGTGCCTTCCCCCTTCCAGCAGAAGTCAACCTGACAATTTTCCAAGGAACACTTGAAATGATGGAGGAGCAGAGAGGGGCCTCTGGGCTTCTGCAGGGGAGGACCCCATGAGACTGCTTGCCCCATAGTTTCTATGAACAGCTAGAAAAGCTGGGCAATGGATGGAGCAACAGAGAAGCTGTATGACTTAACCTGTGAGCCTTAGTTTCCTCATCTATGAAATGGGACTATTAAAACATGCTCTGTCTATATCCAGAATGGCAAAGGCTTTCTAGCCCACTAAGAGGTATGGAAACTAAGTCCCATAAGAAGAGTTTGAATGGTTCACCTACTCACTAACCCAGAACCTTCTCCTTTATCTCTTCTCTTTTCATGCACTTGAAAGAAATACTCTGTTACTTTCTCTCCAGAACATTACTCCTATCACACCTGGCTTTTGAGTCAAATAAATTCACACAAGGCTTTTGGAGTCATTTTTTATCCTCAGAGAGGGATGCCCAATCCCGCCCGGCCCGCTCACAGATCCTGCACAGCCATTCAAGCACCATCCACTCCGAGTCTCCCCTTCTCATCCATGAGCAACCTGAGGCCAGGCTTTGCAAAGATCCCAGGGCCACTTCAAAGGCATGGCTCAGAAGAATCCCAGTGCTAGTCTCTGCCCAGCTTCTCAAAGGTGTGCCCCTCTCCCCCAAAAGAAGCCAGGAGAACAGGGGGCCGTCTCTAAGAGGACGCCATTTACAGTCAACCCTGAACAGCGACAAGAACAGGGCAATGACCTTCATAGGAATCTCTCGTAGTAACATTTCAGCCCCAGCCTGCGACAGGCTCCACTGACTCCTCGACATAAATTACTTGTTCATTATCAAGCCCCGACATGGGTGAGGGATGTTGGCAGCCTGGCTGTGGCGCATCCTGTGGCAGGTATTTGCAGGCTGGGCTGCCGCAGTCCGTGGGCCAGCTCTGCTGCCTTCATCGCCTGACAGGCTCAGGCCTCAAGCCACCCCCGGGCCTCGAACCTCATGCAGGCAGCCCAAGACTCTGGGCTGGGTGGCAGGGAGGATACACAAGTCCTCATGACAAGGTGGCCAGAGGTAAACGGAGTTAGAAATGCAGCACCAGTGCCAAGCTGCATAGAGCCTGACTTAATTCTGAAAGCAACCTCTTAGTGAGTCAGGAACTGTGCTAAATATATTTATATGAGTTGGAATCCTTTGGTTCCAAGTGTCAGAACCCAGCTCCAACTGGCTTAATCCAAAAAGTAAGTGTTATGGGCTTTCACTCAAATAGTGAAAACACAGTAAGGACAGGGACGACACTGGACTAAGGATTCAAGTGCCATTGGGGCTCTCTCTCCCCCCACTTCTATGCTTGAGTTTTTCTGATGGTTCAGCTGTCCCCCAAGGCCAGAACCATATCTGCCAGCAACTTTAAGCTTACATCTTGTATCTTTACAGCAGAGAGGAAAGAGGCCTTCCTTCCCCACCTAGAGTCTAACATCCCAAGGACAGACTCTGATTAGCTACACTTGGCCACCTGCTCTAGCTACAGAAGTGCAATCCTCTGACTTGCACCCCTGCAAGCAACAGGGAGCACTTCCCAGAGAAAACAGATGCTCGACTGGACAGAAACACCATAAAAATTCTTCAAACATCAAATACATTATCTCATTTTTCCTCATTATAATAATCCCTACTTTGCAGGTGAGGAAACTGAGACCCAGGAAGATTAAATGATTTGTCCAAAGTTACCCGGCTAGAAAGTGGAAAAGCCAGGGATCAGATCCAGGCCATCTGGACCCCAAAGCCCATGCTCTTTACCTCCACTCAACAAACATGAACCTGGCAAGTTCAAAGAGACTTCATAAAACCTTCTTAGTCTTAGAAGGATTGGAGGTGATTTGACTAGAAGAAATGGTGATGACAGGATGGGCATGGGGGGAGGTGAGACCAGAGTCCTCAGTTCACAAGCCTGGCCTGCAGCATCTGGATTGGATCTGCTTTATTTGCCCTGAAATAATTGTTAGGGAGGAGATCAGGCAAAAAAAGAAGAAAGAGGCAAGAGCCCAAGTAAGCTTCTGGGCTTGATTCTGTGGGCTCCTCTGAGCTCAATGGGGATCTGGTCTGTGATGAGCAGTACTTCTCCCTGCTGAGCTCCCTGTGCCTGCTGGAGGCTTCATGGCTGGACGGCACAGGGGTCCAGGAGCACTATGGCCAGAACCGTGCCAGCTATCATTCTGCAAGGTGGACACCTCCACCCAGCAACCACCGAGGGCAGTGAGGCCAAGAGGCTGCCTGACCCAACCACATCCTCATTCTCCAAGTATATAAAGCTGTGAGCCCCTCATCTACTGAGCAATATCTAATTTCTGGGGGCCAAGCCTGGTGCCTAGCACACAGGAAGTGCTCCACCAAGTTTGCTGAATGAATAAAGAAATGCACCAAAGGACAACAGAATTGGTGAGGGAGGAAAACCAGCATCGATGGAACACCTGTGACAAGCTGGGTGCTCCTCATAGGTTACCTGACTTAACCCCCAGCCACCAAGCACAAAAAGAGATGATAAAACCAAAACTCAAAGAGGAGCTTCACAGCCAACAACAGAGGGGGCTGTCGGTCCCAGGCCCTCTCTTCACTCAGTCTGCACAGAAGGATGAGGCAGGACTCACATCCATGAGACAAGATGTGACTCTTCTCCACTGTTGTCTCCCTGTGCCCAGCACAAGGCCTGGCTCAGAGGAGATGCCCAGTTGGCCATGAGGTTGTGGCGATAGCCGTGTTGATGTCCCCTGGTCAGCAGCTAGAGGAGACTGAAGCAGGCAAGTTCCAGGCCTGGAGCTCAGGGTCAGGAGGCCCCATGAGGCAGAGGCCCTCCCTAAGGCTGCTCCTGCCCCCCCACATTGGGCCTCCTCAGAGAGCTGCCCACCTGCCATTGCTGGCAGAGGGTTTCATCAGACAGAGTCCCTGAGCCAAACAAACCCCGAGGTCCCCAAACTTTCCACTTCCATAAAGTGCTCTGATCTTGTCAAATTGCTACCAGAGGAGTCATAGCTGAGTGAGCACTTGCCAGGTTCCCGCGGCTCTCCCGAGAGCTGTCACTGTCCTCATCCATCATAATTGAAGCAGTCCACCTGCTCCGGGCCCATCTTTCAACTGCAATGATGGCTGAGATGCAATAGATGTGTCTTGTCATCACCTTGACTTTTTTTTGGAGAACGCAAAGGTCAGAAGGGAACTTGGGGCCAGTGAAGCCCTGATCTCAGGGTAGAGAGCTGACCGTCTCTCCCACTGAACACCAGTGCTCACCATGGCCATCTGCTACAGCCCCCAGATGCCTCAGGTCCAGAGGAGAACTGGAGACTTCCTTCACCCAAGGCCCCAGGTTCCTGCATCTGCCTATAATCTTTGGTTCTGCAGAAAGACACACTCCACAGGGCCAACAGGGTTTGGGAGGTTCTGGTTTCCATGGTACCCAGACTTGGGATGACCCTAAGATAGAACTTTTACATGTTCCTCCTCTCAGTCCATACCCATGGCCACTGGCCTTGGGTTATCTGCCCTCAAGTTCATTAATGAATACAGAGAGACAGATGTCAGGTTGCCCTACCTCAATCAAGGACCCCAGCCCCAGCCCAGCCAGTGGAGTCATCTTCCTGAGCAGAGCTCTGCCTGATCATAGTCCTCCTGCCCAGGGGCATTCCAGGGCTCCCTCTGCATGCAGAATAAAGACAAAACTCCTTGGCCTGGAACTCAAGGCCCTTGGCAATGTTGCATCAAAGAAGCAGGCAGTTTGAGGAGCAGTAGAGGCCACTAAAAGAATCAGAGCTTAGTTTAGACTAAAAGAATCTGTGCCCACTTGGCTTAAAACATTCCTTTTATTTTTTAAGGTCAGAGATGCTCTAAGATACAAAGGAATGTCAGTGGAAGAATGAGCTCCCTGACTCCAGAGGCATTCAAGTGCAGCCAGAATATCTCCTGGAAGGCTACTACTGGGGCTCTAGAATGAGTTCAAAGCCATAATCATCTTAGAAACTTGTAGGGTTTCCACAATAATGGGGTTTTTACCTGAGCAAATTTATTCTCCTCACTAGTGTCACATCCTACCTATTCCTGCCTACCCAGGGAGGTGCCCACAATCTGGGCAGAGGGAGGCTCAGCGTGGGAGGGGCTTGGACAAGCAGTCCCCTTCCCACCCCCTAGCCTCAGTGAGAACCCCACAGTGCCTGACTCATGTAAGTACTTAATACATTGTTGGTTATTACTGTTCTCCCCATTGTAAAAATAGGGCCTCTGAAAGTTACATCCCTTGTCTGGGGTTCCATAGCTGGAAGAGGAGGAGCCAGATCTGACTCCAAGCCCACCCTCTAGGCTTTCCTCATGGTTCTCAGGATACAGGTTCTTTCTTGTATCCTGGTTTGATGAGAGAGGGCTGAGACATTTGTGCTATAAAAAGTCCTCTTTCCAGGCCACAGGCATTTGTGAATGTTCGCCTTGGCACCAGAGTAGTGTCCATGGCTTCTGAATAGACAGAGGCCTCTCTGCAAACAGGCTGTTACCTGTTTGGATTATAATGCAGACTAGGGTTTCTTCAACTCTGTTCCATGGGGGTCCCCCAATCACCTCACTCCTGCCTCTGCTCCCTCTTGTCCTCCTCCTTAGGTGCCCCAGCTCCTAGGTCCTCAGGCCTCACCATCTCCCCTGGAATTTGCAGTAGCTTCCTCCCCGCCTCTTGCCTCCCTTCCAGCCATGCTTCACACACAGCCTGCCATCTTCCCAAAGTTCCAGAATGTGCCTGACTTTGTCACTTCCCTGCCAAGAACCCTTCCACGTGGGCTGCGCTCATCAGCCGTGAGGCCCACCACACAATCTACCTTCCCTCCCCTGGGCCTTTATCCTTGCCGTTCCCTCCACCTGTCACCCTCTTCCCCAACTATGCCAATCCCTTCCTCCTTGAAGCCTTGCCAGCCCCAGGGCTGGGGGAGGGGAGGTTTCATTGCCATCTCCTTTTCCCAGCACTGACTTCCTCCTGCCTAGTGCCTTAGCCAGTGTCCCCATATCTGTCTCTCTCCCTTTTTTGAACCTACTGGCGAAAGGCTGATGCTTAGCCACCTCTACTTCCCAGCACCCAGCACTGAAGACAATCAGTATTTAGGGATAATTTCATTATAGGAATTCTGCCTTAATTTTGTATAGTACTGACTTTTAAAAGCACATTCCTATCAGTTACCTCATTTTACCCTTACATTTTTCCTCCTGTTATAATAGGCTAAACATTATTCCAATTTGATGGATAAAGAAACTGAAGTTCAGTGAGGTTAAATGCCCTTCTCTGCCTCCAGCCCCCCAAGATCACACAATTAATCAGTAGCAGGGCTTGACTAGGCTCCAAATGCTCTGAAGCCCAGGCCAATGGTGTGTTCTGCCACACCAAGATTACCCAGGCATGGTTAGAAATGTTTGAAAAACACTGAAGCATGGGAGCCTTACCTGATGACTGTGGCCCGTAAATGCTATTCTGTGTGTTTTTTTAAAGGGAAATAAGAAAGGTGGCTCAAACCAAAGACCAGTGACCTTGACACGGACCCAGGGAAAAAGGACAGGTTGTAAGCAGCCAGAAGAGACAGGCATTAGTAGGTGGTGGCAGGCCTGGATAAGACCTCAGCCTCCACATTTTCCAAAATGAAATGCTCATTAGATAGTTGCAATCAGCCACAAGAAAATCTGTGATTCCACCAGGAAGTGGGATTTGATGTATTTCCTGGTCACTTACCTTCGGTCTCTAAGTTTCCTAGGTTCTTTCCCTGCCTACCTGCTAAATGTTCAGTGCTTGTCTTAGATGACTTCTCTTAGCCACATCTCTGTGTGTGTGTGTGTGTGTGTGTGTGTGTGTGTGTGTGTAAAATCCTGTAAATTACCCAGTACCAGCCGCCCCATCCAGGGGCTCAGGTCCTGTTTCTTAATGATGATTGATGGCTTTGAAGATGCAGCGGATCAATAGAGTCTGAATTCCTAAACTCTTGACAAGAGCTGGAGAGACCACACATCTCAATGCCTGCCACACAAAAGCCGATGAGGGCCCTGTCCCTCACCTTCCTGCTTCTCCCAGCGTCAGATCAACTAGAAATGGGGCCTCGTGGGGTCATCACCCAGAGAGATGGTACATCATACTTGGTCTGCAGTGTGGCTGCAGTTCCTTCATTCACTCAACAAACATTTAGCCAGCTCATCTGTAAAAGATTCTGTGTACTTGGTGTTGAAAGGGGGCAGAGACAGCAGAGGTGAGGGTGATGATGGCATTTGGCACAGTGAAGGAGGTACAACCACACTGCCTGTTGTAGTGTCAGACAAATGCTGAGCACTGAGCTCTGCTATGCACCAGGCATCACCCCCAGCTCTCTACGCGCACCCCCTCATTTGGTTCCACAACAACCTACAACAATCTTATTGTTACCATCCCAGCAGGGGGAGGCCCAGGTGAGGTCATTCAGCCAAAGTCACAGAGCTAGGAAGCAGTGAAGGGATTGGGGACCGGAGTCCTCACCCTGGCACAGATAAAGTTTCACAGAAGGGAGAGATTACCTGGGTGTGTAAGGAGGAAGGCAGTAAGCAGGGAAGATTAGGCTTGTGAGCAAGACATCCAAGGACAGTTGGATTTGGGGGGTGGGGGGGTAGGGGAGGAAAGAGAGCATTCTAGCCAGACCCTACTACTGGAGCAAGGGCTCAGGAGGCAGGCAGGAGTGGTTAGAGAAATGGGGAGAGTAGGTGGGTTTGCATGAAGTAGAGGCCCCAAGGAGAGGGACCAGCAGGGATGCCACTGGAAAGGGGGATCAGGGCCAAATGAGACAAGACCCAAGAGCAGGTATTTTCCTAAGTGGGGAGTAGAGGGCCCCCGACGGTAAGGTTGCCCCGCAGGAGAGAGTCACCACCAGCCCTGTGAGTCCCGAAGAGCAACCTGGAGGTTGTCTCCATAGCAGGACAGATTCAGGGAGCTGACCTGGCGAGGAGCGATGCAGAGACTCGCTCTCTAGTCGCCTGGTCCCGGGCGCGAGCGAGCTGGGCTGCGCGGGGTGGGCGCAGGCCCGCAGCCTCGGGCTCCGGGGCAGGCGGCGGGAGAGGCCGGGCCGGCCGGGCGGTGCGGGGAGGCGGGCGGCGGGACAGGCCAGGGCCGTGCGGGGAGGCAGGCGGCGGGAGGGCGCTCTCGACAGGTAAGTGATTGGATTAAGAGGCGCGTCTGACAGGCTGTCCGTGCAGCGCGGAGGCTAATCAACTTCCCCATCCTGTCTGCTAATAAATCCCGCTCCGGGGACCACTCTGCCTGATGATCTCTCCTCGGGGACCGCGCACCTCTCCCGCACAACCCTCGCGCAGTCCATTAAGGAGCCGCGCGCCTGTCAGGCCCGCGGGCCCGGGCGGCTCGGGAGGTGCCCATCACCCGCGTGCGCCCCCGGGGCTCCAGGCTGCGGGGCTGCGGGGCGCAGAGGCGCGCACACCAGCCATTGTTCTGCCGCCGCGGGGCTGACAGCCCGGCGGGGTCCCCACTCCGACAGGGACCTTGCGGTGCGGGCGCTTCTCTTTTTCCTTCCTCCAGGCGGCCCGCGCTTGGCCACTTCAAGCTGCCCGGGCTCCAGCAGGGCTCCGCGTGCGGGAACCGAGAGGCGGCGATTTTGGGGGCTGCACTAGCCACAGAGCAGATGTACAGATACATTAGAGCCCTAATTATTTTCTTGGAGTCGCTGCAACTCCAGAGAGCTGGCCGAAAGCTGTCTCGGGGAGGCCTCGCCCTCTCCAGAAGCTGCCCTGGGTTGCTTAGCTGCGGTGATTTCTCTTTTTCCTTTCTTTCCTCCACCCCCAAAAGGCAGGGACAGGGGTGGGAGACGGAGAAACAATGTCCTTTGTTGCTCAAGAGGAAAAGTACAGGCCCTTTGACTTGTAGACCCAGCTGCTTCCCAAATAGGATGCGTGCCCGCCCCCAGCGCGCGCTCACGCGCACACTCACCGCCGGCTTTCTTTTCTGTGAACAGTCTATGGGCAGAGTTCAATCCCGCATTTTCATAAGATCTGGAAGAACCTCCAAGGGCGTTATTAAATATGTGAAATACGCCAGAAATATTCACGCAATCCCCATCTGGCCCTGGGAGGGAGGAAGAAGGGACTGGGAAAGTAATAAAGTGTGTTTATTTTTTAATCTAGATGACATGTTTTACATCATTAAAAAGGACAATTATTTTTAAAATTCAGCCTGCACGCTTCAGTGGTTCCAGAGGTCTGCTGCCACAGAATCCGTCAGAACCTCCCTCCACAGCCAGGCCTGGGTCCATCCTCAATGCTAAGTCGCATTCTTAACCGTTCAAAACCACCAAGGCAATTGTGAGTCATTTAAAAAGCCTTCATCTCTGAGTCACCTTTCCCAGGAGAAGGGGGTTTCTCAGAGGATCCTAAGATCAGGCAGTTTCAAAGGGTGCTGGAAGTTGGACAGGGTTCAGAATGCCCAAGCCACCAATATCTCTGAAACAAAGCACCAGTCATCCCATTATGAAAACCCTGCTGATGGCTCTCCAGAGTGAGTCCCACCTCTGTGCGGGCCGGGGTGACACCTTAGTGAGGGAAGCAGCTGGGACTTCCGCCCCATCATCTGAGGGCAAGCCCAGGCCTCTTGACAAGGTACCCAACAGCCTAAACCTGTTCTTCACCCCTGTCCCTTGGTTCTCTGGGCCTGCTTTGGATGTCATACACCTGAGGCCAGTGTTTTCAAGTGGAGGTCTGCTTAAAAGCATGCATTCTTTTTGAGTCAGCAAATGGATTCCTAGGGATGTCTAGGAATGCAAGCAAGTCATTAAAAAATTGTGCAAAGACTAGTCTTAATGACATTCGTCATGGTGTTACTTACATTAGGTCAAACCATATGACACTGCCATTTCTTAGGTCAAGAATAGCCAAATGTCAGAAATTTCATGTTGTTCAGTTTAATAATATAAAAAAATTAGAAACCCCTAATGCCCATTAATAGGGATGGTTGGTTGCATTTCAGTGCCTACTGGAATACTACGTAGCTGCTACAAATGATGTCCCAGAAGTATATTTGGCACAACGTAAAGGTTTCAGAACTATTTTAAATGAAAACTAATGTATATCGTCAGATCCCTTTTCTGTGAAAATGAAAAATAAGGGTAGATCCCAAAAAGTCAAAATAGGGTTTGCTAGATTTTTATTTTCTTCTTTTGTTTATCTGTGTTTTATGACTTTTATTAACAAATATGCATTGCTTGTATAATAATAAAAGCAAGCAATAAAGGGTTAAAAAAAAAAACACAATAAAATAAAGTGTGGCCTTGGCCAGGTGACTCAGTTGGTTGGAGCATATTGCCATACACTAAAAGGTTGTGGGTTCGATTCCTGGTCAGGGCACATACCTAGGTTGGGAGGCAACTGATGGATGTTTCTCTCTCTCCCCCATTCTCTCTCCCCCCTTCCTTTCTGCCTCTAAAAATCAATAAAAACATATCTTCAGGTGAGGATTTAAAAACTAGAATAAAATAAAGTGTGGGGCCCAAAGCTGAATCTGAGCTGCTAACCAGAGCTGAAGAGAGGATACTGTCCTGCCGCAGTCCCACCTGAACACCACTTCCACCCTTTGTGGTGGCCAGAAGCAGGCTGAGGAAGTGTGACCAGATGCGCAGAGAAGGGGAAGTGGACTGGGGTGGTGCAGGAGTACCCTCTTGGGCCACGTGATCCAGGCAACTGCCAGCACCCTGGAAGCCCCCTGGCTACTCTGGTCTCGGCCTTAGACCAGGAGCAAGAGGAGCAGGAAGCACATGTATAAGGATGGTTTTTACTTGAGGAAATGCTGGACTTCTAGGAGTGGGGAAACAACAGAGGCTCTCCCGATGCCATGCCGAGGTGCAAGCAGGTGAAACCCGACAGGTCAATTCCGCGGAGGACAGGGCAGGGCGAGCAGCAGCCCCAGCAGCCAGCCTGGAGCTTGCAGGTGTGGCCCCGGGGGGGCCGGGTGCTCCAATGAACCACCCAGGGGCTGGCGATGACAGGAATGGGGACCAAGCCACAGTGAAAAGGCCTCCTCAGGAGGAGATTCACATCTGTGAGAAATGCTGTGGAGAGTTCTTCAGCTTCTCTGAGTTCTTGGAACATAAGAAAAATTACACTAAACATCCACCTGTCCTCCTCGTGAACCACAGTGAGGGGTGGGTACCTTCAGAAGATTTCTCTGGGCTGTGCTTAGCCACCAGCCACAGCGTCCAAGCAGTAAGGACAGTCACAGGGAGGATGGTGGCAGCTCAGGGGACATAAAGAGAAGCTGGGGCGGAGTCTGTTCTGTACGTAAAGGTGAAGACCACCCTACCACCCACACTCCAGCACTTAAGCTTTTTACCCAAAGGCAAGGTGGCCAACACTAGCGTCACTCTTGAAGCACTACGGGGCACCACGGTGGCGGTGAATCGGGGGGTGTGGACGTGCTTTCCACCCCCTTGCCTGGTGCCAACAGCATCCCGTGGGTCCTGGAGCAGATCTTGTGTCTGCAGCAGCAGCAGCAGCAGCTACAGCAGATCTAGCTCGCCAAGCAGATCCCTGGCCAGGTGAACATGTGGGCTGCCCATGTCCTCCACTCAGGCACAGCAGGAGCCGACACCTGAAGACCTTGGGCAGCCACTTGTCCCAGCAGGTTTCTGTGGCCATGGCTTTGCTCAGCCAGAAAGCTGGAAGCCAGGCTCTGTCTCTGGATACCTTGAAACAAGCCAGGCTACCTCGGGCAAACATCCCTTCTACCACAAGCTCTGTGTCCCTGGGGCTGCTGTCCTTTGCCCTGAGGCCGGATGCCTCCCAGGTGCTTTGATATCTCAGGCCCTAGGCTCTGTGCTCTTCCACAGTCCTTTCTCCACTGTGGCGTTAGATCCATCCAAGAAAGGGAAAGAGAAGCCACCCAATGTGTCCCCAGTGGATGTCAAACCCAAAGACGAGGCCGCCCTCTACAGGCACAAATGTAAGTACTGTAGCAAGGTTTGGGGGACCGATAGCTCATTGCAGATACACCTCCGGTCCCATGCTGGAGAGAGACCCTTCGTGTACTCTGTCTGTGGCCACCAGTTCACCACCAAGGGCAACCTCAAGGGGTACTTCCATCAACATCCCCAGGCGAAAGCAAACCCCCAGCTGTCTGCCTAACTCCACAATAAAATGGCAGCAGGCAATGGCCTTCCCTACGCACTCTCTGTGCCTGTCCTCACAGATGAATCAAGTCTCTTTAGACAGCAAACCTGTACTGTTCACAGGGACTCCCAATGTAGAGCTACCTCAGAATCTCTCTTGGAAGACTAACCCCAATGACCTAATGGGCCAACGACCCAATTGGCCAACGACCTGCAGCCCTGGCCTTCTCCAGAAAGTTTCCTTGATGTGACTTATGCCAGCTAATTATGAAGATTTTTTTCCCCTGAGCATCGCATGAAGGCTGCGAAGCTGGAACAGGCAAGTCCCGGGTGTGAGAGCTTTAATTTATCTACCACATCAATTTTTTATTTTTGTTGACTTTCTCTCTCTTTTCCTCTTTTATGGCCACTGAAGTGTTCCGAGTCCCTTCTTAAACCTAAGAGTTGGTGCATTGGTGGGAGCAGATGGCTGTTCAAGATGTTTTTGTGATTTTTTAAATCTCCTCTTTTGTATATGTAATATTAAGCAGACGATGAAATGTTGCTCTAATGGTTTAACGACGAAGAAGGAAAGACCCTAAAGTCCAGGTGAAAGAGTCTTTCCCCTTCATCGTGGAAATGTAGATTAAGACATATCAAAAGTGTGTCTCTGAGTTATTGCACCTGACTTTAGGATCCAAAATAAATTTTTTTTTTTGCCAAGTTGTGCCTTTCCTTCCAGAATTACAAGTACCTGTTTACACTGTGAAGTGGGTATTGCTCCAGAGAACACACCAGAGGCTTCCTCACTGTTAAGCTAATGGTGCCTTGTGAATGTATGATCTATGGAGAAAACCCTGTCATTACTCTACCTGCTGGTGCTGACTATTGGAGAGTAAATTGTGGATACCCTTCGCCCTCCCCAAAAAGCTGGACTTCTAGTATCTGAACGTCTCTCCAAGAAAGGGAGAGTGGGTTAGCTGAGGTCAGTCACAGATGCACTGCAGACTGCCCCAGTGCTCTGTCTCCGTGTGGCCAGATAATGTTCGATCCCTTTCCTGGGGTGTCTGATTCCGTGTTTCCTTACAACTCTGCTCTTGCCTCACTCACACCGCACCACAGGCAACAAGGCTATTTCAGCAGAAGCAGAGAGCAATGAAAAAGAACGGGGGATGGGGGCCTGGTCCATGTGGCCCAGTTGGTTGGAGCGTCATCCTGTACACTGAAAGGTCTCGGGTTCGACTCCCCTCAGGGCACATACCTAGGATGCAGGTTCGATCCCAGGCTGGGGTGTGTAAGACAGGCAACCAAGGGGAGAAACAAGAGGGCGGCGTAGGGAATAGCTGCACCCGCTGCCTCCCGCAACCACATCAAAATCACAACAAAATACAGAACCACTGTCACTCAGAGCCCCTGAGATCTGGCTGCACAGAAGCCCCACAACCAGGGAACCAAAGAAGCACCGAGAGCGGTAGGAGGGGTGGGGACGCGGGCGGATCGGGACTGAATCCCGGAGACACGGCCGCGGGCCCACACCCGGTGCCGCAGAGTAAACCCGGGAGGGAATCTCATTGGTGGGGGTTTCCCAGAGGAGCGAGGGGTCCCAGCCCCACATCAAGGTCCCAGCCCAGGGCTCCAGGGCCAGGAAAATAAGTCCCCAGAACTTTGGGCTGTGAAACCAGCGGGGACTGTCACTGACTGACAAGGAGGCAGGTCCTTTAAAGGGCCCGCGCACGGACTCACTCCGACGCGCTCCCTCTGAGCCCAGCGCCGGGCAGCAGCCTGAAAGGACCTGGGACACTCGGGGGGAACTAACCTGCCTGGAATCGGGGCGAGAGGCGGAGGGGCGGCTTCCTCCCAGGCAGAAGGGCTGGCAGAGGCCATGGCTCCTTTGGCGAGTCCTCCCCGCACACAGCCAGCGGGCAGGCGGCATATTTGAATCCCCAGCACCTGACTCGCACTTTTGGCCCCGCCCCGTGATTCCAGGAGGCCCCGCCCCTCCCCACCTGCAGCTCATCCAGGCCATTTCCAGGGGCTTTTCTGTGCAAGTGGCCTCTCGGGCCTCATGCTTAAGACTTTCCTAAAATCTCTCAAACAAGCAGCAGCGTGCCCCATACGGCTTGATAAGTGGCCCCAGGCCAGGCACTAGCGGCAACCTGCATTGGCTCATAGCTTGGCCTCTCCTGGACAACGCCAAGCCCAGCAAAAGTAGCAGCTAACTACGGTTTGCTGTGAAGCTCATGCTGGGTGGCCCTGGGCAAAACACTGGCACAGGCTGACTTTGCACCTCCCAGGAGGCCCCAGAGACAGTGCACCTGGTGGTCAGACTCGACCACGCTGGATTACAACCCTACCACAGCCACGAGTGACACACTCAAGGGGCGCACTTGGTGAACACCAAAGGCCCACTGAAGTAAATCCTGATCCATAGGGGTGTCTCCAGCACAGCAGCTCTTTGGCTGTAGTTGCAGCTGGTCCTCACAGCTGATTGACACAGTTCCTCCCAGTGACACCAAGAGCAACCAAGACTCAACTACAACAGGACAGTGCACACAGGCCATACAGGGGAGCACCTAGAAGGCCCAGCTCAGGTGACTGGGGAGGCTGAGCCACTGGACCCTACAGGACACCTACTACACAAAGCCACTCTACAAATTCCAGGAGACATAGCAGCTCTACCTAATACATAGAAACAAACACCTGGAAGCAGTCAAAATGTGGAGGCAAAGAAACATGTCACAAAGGAAAGAACAAGAAATCTCTAGGAGAGGAACTAAATAAAATAGATCCAAGCAAGCTAACAGATACAGAGTTCAGAATTTTGTTTATGAGGATGTTTAAGCAGACTATTAGGGAAATAACTGAGAAAATCGATAACATAATAAAGTAACAATTTGAATGAAGGCTATATGAACTGAAATGAAGAATAATTTACAGGGAATCAACAGTAGAGTAGAGGACGCTGAGAATCAAATCAACAATTTGGAACATGAGGAAACAAAAAACATCCAACCAGAGAGCAAAAAGAAAAGAGAATCCAGAAATATGAAGAGAGTGTAAGGAGTCTCCGGGACAACTACAAGAGGCCCAATATTTGTATTATTGTGATGCCAGAAGGGGAAGAAAGAGAGCAAGAAATTGAAAACCTATTTGAAAAAATAATTACAGAAAACTTGCCCTACATGGGGAAAGAAATAGACTTACAAGTTCAGGAAGCACAGAAGGTCCCAAACAAGAGGAACCCAAAGAAGCCCACACCAAGACACATCATAATTAAAATGCCAAAGGTTAAAGACAAAGAATCTTAAAAGCATAAAGAGAAAAGCAGCTAGTTATCTACAACGAAGCACCCATACAACTGTCAGCTAGTTTCTCAACAGAAACTTTGCAGGCCAGAAGGGAGTGGCAAGAAATATTCAAAGTGATGAAAAACATAGAACTACAACCAAGATTACTCTACCCAGCAAAGCTATCATTTAGAATTGAAGGTCAGATAAAGAGCTTCACAGGTAAGAAAAAGCTAAAGGAGTCCATCACCACTAGACCAGCACTACAGGGAAAGTTGAAGGGTCTTCTTTAAGAAGAAGCTAATGAACAAAAGAATCTGACGAACTAAATAGATCCAGAGACACTGACGCATGCAGCAGACAATCATATTTCAGAGGAAAGAGGTAAGGGGAGTGGAAGGTGGGAAGAGGTTAACCAAAGAAGTTATATGCATATATGCATAATCCATGGACACACACAGTCAATAACAGGGTGAAGGCCTGGGGAGGGGGTGGGAGCAAAGTGGAGGGGGTCAATTGGGGGGGAAAAATGGGACACCTGTAATACTCTCAACAATAAAGATAAATTTTTAAAAATAATTAAAAAATAATAATAATAAAATGTAAAAAAAAAAAAAAGCAACCAATCAATGTTTCTCTCACATCAATTTCTCTCTCTCTCTTTCTCTAAAATCAATAAACATATCCTCAGTGAGGATTAAAAAGAAAAAAGAATAAGGGGAAAGGTATAAGACAAAAGGATTGGGAATAATGCATCATTTGTCAAAGTCATTGTTTTCTATCCTAAAGGACATTAAAAACTTTCTGGGCTGGGAGAGAGAAGAGGGTCAGAGGTGAGATTGTGGAGGGGTCCTTGGGAAGGGCCTGGAACCCTGCCCTTCCTCAGGCTAAGCCTGGAGTCATAGGGAAAATACAAGTCTCAGTTAGATTTGGAGAGATCTGAAAGTAGGGGATACCTGGGCCTCTTCGGGGGGTGAGTGCCAGGGCAGAGAGGCACAAGCCTGGGAGAGTTCCCAAGTTCGAGTGTGGGCAGGAGGGGAAGGGGAGGAATGGCTGTGTGTGACGTTCCTAAGTCTCATGTAGCTTCCTGCCACAGGAGAGAGGAGCTGGATTGTCCCGTGTCCTTTAGTAGCCTCTGTAGCTGCGACTGCACCACTTCCAGAGAGGTTTGCCTTGGGAGGGAGGGACCCCCAGGGTTGAGGTGTCTTAAGGGCTGGCAGGCAGGGTGAGTGTCTCCCAGAACAAAGCCAGCCTCCAACTCATTTTGCCAAGGCACTAAGTGAGCTCCAACTCACAATTTAGACACAATCTGGCAGATGAAGAGTAGGGAGAGACACCCTAAAGTAACGAGATCACTTGGAATTCACTGAATGACAGGTCAAAAGACAAAGCAAGCCCTGGAGAGAAAGATAGTCTTCTTTCTTGCAAACTCAAGTGTGTGGCCTGAGATTAGACAAGAGGTCGATAAGGTCTCACTGAGTACATTAGGAGGGTCTGCATCTTCTCAGAGTTCGGGCAGCCAAGAGTCAGAAAAGGTCGGGGCTGGACAGGGGTGGACAGATGGGGAGGGGAGGCTGACCTAGACTCAGAAGAGCCCTTGGAAGCTATTGTTAACAACACCCTAGCTGGATAGGTGGGGAAACTGAGGCAGAGAGGAGCAGGGAGGTGCTTAGGTCACAGGTAAGCTCATGGCAGAGCCAGGTTTGGAATACACTCTTTCTAACCCCCAGCACTGCAAGTGACCACAAGACCAACAAGCAGAGTAGGGTGGATGGGTGGGCACTGAAGAGCTGTCCCTGGGGGTATGGCTGGGTGGGTGGACAATCCCCCAGTCCAAACTGCTGTCAGAGTCCAGTTGTGACTTGGGGTCACTAGGAGCTTGTATGCACGCTAAGCCAGCTGTCTGCAACAACGGTGTCCTGCTAATAACTGTGTTAACTGTCCCCGACACACGTCAGCACTAATCTCCCACACGGTCTTCCAGGACCTGATTTATCAGAATGGAGGGCACACTCTTAAAGGGTCATAGCCCACGCAGATCTCCAGCTCCTTTAGCAGTAAGTGGCGGAACATATTTTCTCTGCTAACACTACTGTATGTTACAGGATAGATTATTTTAAGAATCAAGACTAAATTGAAACAAGGCAGGCTTGATTTTTTTCCCCCCAGAACCATAGGAGAGGGTCATCTATCAGCATGACGCAGTGGGCAAAGTACTCGAGAGTGACTGCAAAGCCCAGAGCAGAGGTCTCGGTTCCAGCACTTATTTGCCCAAGTGACCTTGGGCAAGTCACTTACCCTCACTAAGCCTCATCAATAAAGCGGGGGTCCCCATCTTCTGGCCTGGTACATCAGATGATCTTATAAATACGTCAGGGAAACACAAAGCTGACATTTTACCAGGAAAGACACACACACATGGCCTGTAAACACAAGAAAAATGCTCAAAATCCCTAAATCATCTTAGAAACACAGGTTAAACCAGTTAGAGATCATTTTTGATTATCAAACTGACAAAAATTATAAGATGATAAAAGCCAGCATTGGTGAATGTGGGGAGATACAGACACTTTCATATACTGTTGCTGAGAATATAAATCAGAATGACCTTCGAGGAGGGCAAATTTGGCTGTTCAAATGAGCTTACCCTCTGACACTGCAGCTCCAAACCCAGGCATTCATCCCGAGGAAATAATTAACTGCGTGAACAAAGATGTAAGAATTTTAAGAATTTTATTCTAGGGACTGGTTAAAGTATGATACAACCATCTAACAAATACTATGTATCCAAGTTAACATTTAGCTCTCCAAAACCATTCACAAAATTATTCAGCTTTAAGTTTGTTTTAAAAGCAGGCTACAAAACAGGATGCCGAGTGAAGTCTTAGAGAAAAAAATACTAGAAGGAAATACACCAAAATATTGACAATAGGGAGTCACTGGACAGTGGGCTCATAAGACGTTTATTTTCTTCCTTTCGCTTGCTTGCATCTTCTGCATGTTTACAGTGGCCATTCCATTCTCAATTTTAAAAGAGAAAAAGTTATTTATGGTACTAATATTCTTGCTTCCCCCGCCCCCCCATGGGAGTAAGAATCAAACTGGAAATGCTAAGGAAAGTGGACCACATAGAGGACTATGAGTCCACGGTCCTCTCCAGGGCCCATCACTCCCTTATCAGTGTCCCCACTCACATGTTTATGTCTCTCTCCTGGTCCCGACTACGAGCTGCCTTCTCTTATGTTATTTACATACTCATCTCTCCTCGTGGCCCGTGAGGTCACTGAAACGGGGCCACCATGCCTTGCCATCATCACCTGCTCAGGGCTTGTCCTAGGACCATTGCCCAGTGAACACCTACTGAATTAAACTAAATGGCCATCAGCTAGAGCTAGATTGCCCTGATGCACCACCCTGCCTGCTGGGCACCTTCCAGAGGGATGAGTTGCCCTTGTCTGTGACAGGCCCTGAAAAGCCCCATGTGCAAGCCCTATTGTCACCACCATTCTTCCTGGAAGGCTGCCCACAGCTTGCTGGGCCAGTGAAACCTTACCAACAACCCCTTTTCTATGTGCAATGGGGGGTACAAGACTTACCCAGCGAGTAGGTCTGGGGCTTTCAGCCCCATTTTGCAGATAAGAAAACAGAGGCTCTTGAGAATTAAAATCAGAATTGCCCGTAGAATTACTTATAAGGGGAGCTTATGTTCCCAGACGTGAGTCCAGTGTCCTGACCCCATGCTCAGGGCATGCCCCTTGGCTCAAGGTAGTAGAAACCCAGGCCCAAGTGGACATTCAGACTGATGAAGCCTTTGGATGAAGCCTTCAGACTGGTGAATCTAGGTCCCCACACTACCTTTCACTAACTATGTAGTCTTGGGCCTCTCAGTGGTCCCCTCTCAGAGCCTCAGTTTTCTCATCTGTGAAATAGTCCTAATAATCTCTGTGTCAGAGGGTTGTTGAGGGGATTATATCAGAGAAGGAAGCTCCTTGCACAGGATCTAGCTCAGTGTATTCCAGTTTCCTTCCTATTCAGATGAACCTCTGACAAAGGGCTGCCTCCAGGCGTGGCTGTCCAGGTGGGCCTGCCTCTGAGCTTCTCCTCCGGAATGTGACCTGTCTACCATGTGCCCTGAGCTCAGCAGGAGGCTGATGGCAGACATTGCCTCTGTCTCCACCCTTCACCAAAAACAGGACTCTATGTCACATATGTGCCATACATATTATAAGGCTCTCTATGTTTATTTTTGTTTGAGAAAAAGATTTGATAAAGAAAGAAAGAAAGAAAGAAAGAAAGAAAGAAAGAAAGAAAGAAAGAAAGAAAGAAAGAAAGAAAGAAAGAAAGAAAGAAAGAAAGAAAGAAAGAAGGAAGGAAGGAAGGAAGGAAGGAAGGAAGGAAGGAAGGAAGGAAGAAGAAAGAAAGAAAGAAAGAAAGAAAGAAAGAAAGAAAGAAAGAAAGAAAGAAAGAAAGAAAGAAAGAAAGAAAGAAAGAAAGAAAGAAAGAAAGAAAGAAAGAAAGAAACTGGCACAATCCCAAAGGATATAATTGTAGGAAATGAAGCTGCAGCAGAATGAATTGTAAAAACCACTGGCCTAGTCCAATCCTTCCTGCATAGACCAACAAACCAACTTACATAAATGGCATAATTAAATGTCTGAAGCATTTCCTCTGTACCTGTCTTTCTGTTCTGTATGGTAGTAATATGTGACCAATTCTGTCCTTTCTAGAGTGCGTTCCTCAAAAGCAAAACACAAGTTCCCAGCCCCCTTACACAACCCTGGCACAAAGGAGGAATTTGGGAACATTTGCTGAATAAATGAATGAAATGGGATATTTGAAAGCATAGCCTGAAGAATACAATTTCCAGAAATGAAACAGCAGCCACTGTTCCACCCTCTCCCAGCTTGCTGGTTTCACGGTGGGCAATTGGTTGCTGTGAGTCCAGCAAATGTCCAGGGTGTCTCCTGGCAGTTCAGCAACAGGACTGGTATCTAGCAACTGGCCAGCAGGGGGCAGGGTGGTCTAATGGATGGAGCCACAGAGGGTTGAGCTTGGCTCCATTCAACCAGCCAGTGGGCTCCCAGAATCACAGTGCTGCTGATTACAAATACTCTGAGAAAACATCTAGTCCAACTCCTCTTTGTACAATAGAGAAACTGAGATCCAAGCAAGAGGTTTGCCGAAGTTTACAGAGAAACTTGAGATCCAGGACTCCAGGCTCCACTTCCTGGACCAATTCTAGAGCTGCCTGCATGAGTCTCCCTGGAACCAAACCTTAACAAATGAGGATACAAGAGTTTATAAATTCAACATAAGGCTTTTAAAGGGACCCTTCCCTGATTTAATTCTATGCACACAATGTATATCTCCTTTGACCTAGTGATGCCACTTCCAGAAGTGGACCTCAGAAGAGCGCAAGGATGTTCATCGTGGTGTTGTTTATAAGAGAGAAAAATTGGAAACAATACAAATTTCAACGGCAGGGGGCTGGTTTAATAAATGATGACCCATCTCTTTTATGGAATATTGTACAATCATTAAAAATAAGTTTTTAGCAGAATATTTATGAAGAAAATGTTCATGATAGAAAACTGGAGAAATAATATAGTATGTTTCTAAATTATAAAATTAATATATACATATATATAAAATCTCCTTAGACCTTATGCTTGGGCAAGGTGATCCCGGCCTTGAATCCCACGATGTAGGGTGGTCTGCATTTCGTAAACACACACACACACAATTATTACAGAACACATGGGCACTTCTATTACTTGAGATCTGGTGATCGGTGCTGCCCAGCATAACCCTAAACATCACTTTGCGACTAACATCATTCAAGTCCCAGGAAATGTGTCTCATCTCTTGCCCTCTGTCTGTAAGACAAAGGACTGAATCCCGACGCCACAGCACTTTGTGGGCTGTCCTGTGCTGCCATCAGAGACAGATACTGCTTCAGAGGACAGGGAAGCTTTGAGCAGTGGACGTGCTTAAGAGAAAAGACAAATTAATTTGTCAAATGCTTCCTCTCAGATAGCATGAAATGCAATCTTTTCTTGCATAACAAAATACCAACTCCCAGTAGTGCCAAGTGCCCATGTCCTTGCTTTTCTTCCTGTTCTAACTCGTGGTTTCACAGGTACTCACTAATTAGCACAATATTTGCAACAGCTGCACATACAGCTGAGGAGTATCTCACAGTAGCCAATAATTTATTTTATTCTTAGATTTGTATGTGTGTAGATCTAGAAGCATAATACTACCTGATAACTGGATGTAGATTAGCCATGAAAGTAGCATAGAGTTTTACTATTTTAAATATTTAATTGAACTTAATCAAGTGTTTAAAAATTAAATTAAAAATTTCAGCTTTATTGGAATAATTTTAATCTAAGTTTTTAATATTTACTAATCGTAATTTGAATTTTGCCTTTTATCTTAATAATTTTGAATATTTTAGAAGAAAATAACTTTTAGGAAAATTATTTCAATATTAAATATTTAAACATATGGTCTGTGAGACTCCAATCGAACTCTGGCCCTGGGCCTCTCAAGTGAAAGGGTTAGGCCTGTGTTTAGAAAAAGATTCTGAGAGAAAATACACCAGAATTTTAAGGAAGGTTAACTAGATTGCAAAATTGCCATGACTTTTTAAAAATTTTTATTTTTTTCTTCTTCCTTTGAATTTTCTCAGATTTTCTACAATGAAAACAATATCTAGTCAGAACAAAACAGCACAGTTAAATGTTTATTTTCAAGTGTTGCATCTTTGCCGGGTGAGCTCTCCAATCGCATCCCAACCAGGCGGGGGCAGGTTTCTGACCCTGACCCTCTGCTCCCACAAGCACCCCAGGTTTCCAGCAGGGGGCCCCCACTGAGTGCTTCCCCTTTGCGGCCTCAGCGTTGGTTAAGGGCCCAGTCAAGCTGCCCCTTAACCCTTAACACCCCGTGGGTCGCCTCCTGGAGCAGCCTCCTCAGGCTGCACTTCCCCTGCTCTCAGAGCCGCTTCTGGGCACAGGGAGAAGCTGGCACCCCCACCCCACCCCTGGGTGTAGGAGGACCCATCTCCCCCACACCCGGCCTTCCAGAAGCCTCCTCTGGAAGCTGATCAAGCTGGGGGTGGGGCAGGTGCTGTTATGGTTTATTGATCAATTCCTGAGCCTGCAAAGGGATTTCCCCAAAGAGGGAACAGACAATGGAGGGAAAGCCCTGTGCTCCTCCAGACAAAACGGCGGTGGAAACAGAGAGGAAGGCAGGATATTCTCACTAGCTCCCGTTTAATCCCAGTGGGCCTCTCGGACCCCTGCAGCCCCCCCCCCTCCCGTGAGCGAAGGCTGCATTCCCTTGTCAGGCCACCTGACTGTAAAAAGGTTTCCTTGAACTGAGGGAAGAGACCTTTGCTGCCTTGTAAACTATGGGGTCCCTGAAGGGCCTCAGGGCTGAATCAACCCCTCTTTTTACACCTGAGGCTGAGAGAGTTCCACTGATGACTGGCACTGGGTCCCAAAGCAGTCACATCCAGATGGGAACCCAAGAATTTCTCCTCCAGCACACCGCAGAGCCTGAAACTGTCCCTCTCATCCTCACATGTTATACTGAACACAGGCTACCTGTCACATTCTTCAAGAAGACATACTTACGCTTCAGGGTATTTAGAAAATCATCACCCCCAGAGCCTTGCCCTGAGCTGCACACTGAGCGAAGGCAGAGCCGCAGTGCCTGACTCACCACTGTAGCCTCAGCAGCTCCCAGCAAGCCGCCGGTTCACTGGTTCTAAGGTGGGCATTTTCTCACAGTTTCGCATCTCTGAAAGTAGACTACAATTTGCAGTCAGCCACAGGTCCAACTTTAATTGGCAGCATTTTTTCCCTTAATAGATCAGTCACTGTGCATCATATAATTGATGCATCTCAGATTCAATGAAATACAGTGAAATATGGCAATAGTGGCCAAAACATATTTGTCAAGTGAATAAACGTGCCAAGCACTATACTAAGGTCCTACCTGCATGCATCATGTCATATACTCCTCCCTAAAACCCTCCTAGGAAGGAAGCAATATTATTCCCATTTGACAGATCAGAAAATTAAAACCTAGAGCAATTAAGCCTCTCCCAAGATCACACAGTAATGGTGGCACCAGAATTGACATCCAATCCTGGATGGGAAGAGCCTCTGTGGTAACCACTGAGCACCCAGCATTCCCAGGAGAATACAATTCCCTGCTTTGGAAGGTTCCTGACAAACCAGGATGAGTGATCACCCTACTTCCAAGTTCGAGAGTCCCCCATCCCCCCTACTCCCCTCTGTCTGCCCCCCCACACGGCCTCCACCTCCTCCAGGGCCTGCCCCTGTACGGACCCCTAAGCCTGTCAGGACTCCCAGGGCTAAGTCCCCTCTGGATCAGGGGTCCCTCCGCTCTCAGTGCCAGGAAGCTGTCGATGCCCTGCCTTCCCTGAGTGTCCGCCACCAACAAACACTGGATGCATATGTCCACTGGCCCTGCTGGACTGTTCCAACAGCTGAGGGCACATTTGGCCGGAGTCTCAAAGCTTCATTGAAATTATGTACCAGGCTACGGCTCCTTAAACCCGGTCCATGCTGCTACACGGATTCGACAAGAAGCGCAAAGTTTTCAGGTCCTGGGAAGCTACTAATATCAGCACATTCGGACCCAAAGAGGAAGGCTCCTTTCCTGTGAGAAGCCTTGCAGCTCCCCCAGCTGAGGCTGCAGGAGTCCTGCCAAAGCCCAAGTTTGTTCAGAAGGCCAAGGTGCCGTTGGGCGGTGCTTCTCCTTGGGGGAACCCCAAATGTAGGCTCTTATTACCATGCACATTCCTGGTCTCTCACCCAAACTGATTCATCAACTCCAGGTATGGAGCCCAGATACCTGAGTCTGAAATAAACTACCCTCCTTCATCCCCCTGATCCTGATACTTGCTAAAAGTTATTAAACACAGCTGGAGACAGTTTCAGAAAAATCTCGAGCCCCCTGCCTCATGTCCTTTCACTCCAGACCCTCGTGCAGCTGGCCCCCACTCAGGTGAGTCCAGGCTCCTGGTGCCCCAACCACCGGGACCTGGGCCCCAGCCTCCCTCCCCAGGGCCTCCGGGAAGCCTGCAGCCACAGGTCAAGAACTCGGGGAGCAGCTACGCACAGCAGAGCAGGCGCTACTTCACTCATCACGCGCAGGCACCTTGGGTGCCCCCCCCAGCTCCTGGGGGACTGAGCCCTAGTCCTCCCTGCCGCGCTACACCTGCCTCTGGCTCCCACCCTCGCCCCTCTCCTCGCCTGGTGGGCTCCCAGGCTCCCTCAAGGGCCCCGAGGGCTGTCCGGTAGTCCTAACAAATTTTCCAGGAGACCCCACCCTGACCACACTCCATAAATACAGGGGTGGGTAAAGAAGTGCCCACATGACCCTATGAAACAAGAGCTATTGTTATCCCCGCTTTCACAGCTAAGGGCAGGTGGGGGGGGGCGTGACACCCCCAGCTAGCAGCAGGCAGGACGGGACTGGAGCCCACTCTGCGGGTCCCAGGCCCCGCGCTCTGCTGTGCTGGCCCCCTCTGGGAGGGCTCGGGAGCAGGCAGGCCTGGGTCTGGTCTGGCAGCCGGTTTGCCTCTGTCCTGAGACCAGCAGTGTCTTCATTTGTAAATTCTCTCCTGCTCTTTTTCCTAGACTTCCGTTTCTGCTTCCCTCTCTTTCTGGCCTCCCCTCGCTCCTCCTCAGATCTCCCCTGCCCCTTGTGCCCGCAGCTTGATAGAGTCACGGACACCAGGGAGCCCTTACGGGAACTTCTCAGAATAAAGGCTGAGCTGTGCTGGAGATGGAAAGACGCCAGCATCATGCCCAGGTGATTCACTAGCCTAGGTGAGTTGGGAAAACGGGTGAATAAATATTGAAAAGAATTAGTGCTTTTTTTCTTGTAAAGTCTATCTTCAATATGAAGGAAAAATAAATTAAAAAAAAAACAAAACAAAACAAAAAACAGTTCCTAAAGATGAAGAAAAAGAATTATTTGGAAAACTTGGAGAAATAGACATAATAATGATAATTGGAAACTGGCTTCTACCCTTTATAGCAAATCCTGATGAGATGCATCCTAAAGTGTAAACAGATTTGAACAATAAACTTATTGAACCATATACAATTATTTCTGGAGAGAAATGGATGAGCGGTTGGTTAGACAAATGGAAGAGGTGTGAATGATTCTTAACACTCTGATCTGGCAAAATGGTCCTTGGAAATTAATGGAACAAAAAATTATACCGGGGAAGAGAAGCATCATCAGGAGAAAGCACTAAACATAGGAACCATGAAATGAAAATGCATTCTTATGAATAAGAGAATTAATGAAATGAATTTAAGAAAAGGTCAAGTTGGGGAGAATATCTGATGGGCTGCAGCTCCACAAAGCCCCTAAATTTACTCTGGCATTTGAAGCACAAGACTTTGGAAGTACAAAGTCCCCAAGAAATCACCCACTCCATGCTCTTTTTCTAAAGATGAGGAACCTCAGGTCCAGAGAGGGTAAGTGACTTGCTCCAAGCCACACAGCAAAGTGGGTTCCAGTCTTTACTCTGCATTAATGCCACATGTGGATCTAGGAAAGTTGTGCTTCCATCTACTCCAAGCTGTGTTTAGTGACAGATACTACACTTTAGAGGGTACTAACAGGTAGGGGACAGGCCTACAGGAGCTAGCTCAAGAGTCTCCATGCATAGAAATTACTTTCTAGGGTCAGAGAGACCTGGGTTCAAATCCTGACTCTATCACTTGCCAGCTGCGACCTTGCAAGTGAGCCTCAGTCTCCTCATCAGTAAAATGGGGCCAACATTGCTTACTTTGCAGGATGAAATGCAATATCCCAGGAAAATCACTTAGTATATGATAGGAACGAGATAAATGATGCTAATGTTATAGGCATGACCAGAATTCATTGCCTTGAAATTCTACAATTACTCTGAAAGAAAAAATAATTTGATGGCAATACAAGAAAAACGAAACATCATGACAGAATTAGAGGTCTGACAGAAAGAAATTAGGAATGGAGTGTGGTCCCAAAGCTTGTTATCTTTTCTCAAAGAAGTCAGCTGGCCCTGAATCTCAGTATAGTATATTGTCCTGTTGAGTCAAAACTTCTGGGGCATCAAATAAAGGGACAATTCAACAGATGGCATTCTCAATGTCACCTTTAATCAGGGCCTTATCACCACCACTCCCCAAGTCCAAGGCCACCACATACAACTGTGGAATCCCATGGGCTGCCATTTGCATCATAGTCACGTGAACAGTGCTCCCTGGAGTTTTGTTGTGCACAGACTGTGTGGCTATATGAGGTGGTTCTGGCCCTATCCATCTCATTAAAATTTCCAAAAATTTTTAACTAATAATTATCAACATTTGCAGTGCCTTCCTGTTATTTTATCAAATTTATATTATTAATAGTTAAAATGATAACTCAGTTCAGAAGAATTCTTTTTTAATTCTTAGAGACTTATGGTCATAGGAAATAAAAAATATTCAATTTATATACATCTTTTTGTTGCAGAGAAGTATGATAGGAAAATCAATAAAAGACTTTCAAGCATAAAAGTACATTATATTAGAATTAAATTCTGTGGGGGAAGTGGATTGGAAATACAATTTCCTACTGTTAAATAAGAGCTCATTCGTGTATTTTTTCAAAGGATGGTGGTGGGTATCAAATTGCTATGATATTTGTATTTTATTGGACACATTTAAAACAGCAATGTGAGAGTTTTAGCTTACAATTTCTGTATTTATACACCAGACATTACATTCTTTCCAGTTACTTAAAATTGTTTAAGATATTCTAGATGTCAGCTTTAAAATGTTCAAGAAGGAACATATATTTTCAAAATTATTTTAGGAAACACTGAGCGAAAAACTGGTTAACCCCTTGAAGCCAACCCCACTGAGCCAGCAGCCTGCCCCAGGAGGGGCTGCCCTGGGGGGTGCTTGCGCTTTGTTCTTCTCTTCCTTAGGCTGCCTCACTGTGTGCAAAGCCTTTGACCAACCTGCGTGTACAAACTTTTAAGAATATAGTTTTAAGAATATAGTTAAGAATATATTACCTACTCAATACATTTAAAAATTTAGTTTCACATATATTTAAAGTAATATATAAAACATTAATAGACCAATGTACTAATTATAAATTAATGTTCATTGAAATTATTGTATTGAATGTTAATTGAATTAATACATTACTTTTCCATTAACATATTAATATAGTCTTATGTGAATTCCAAGTATATTTAGAGACATTGCTTTCTCTCCATGCTCACATTTAATTCATGAAGCAATTATATTCATTCTCTTCACATACATCTTTGACACCGGTGTCTTTGTCACCACTTGAGCCACGGCTCGAGTCACCCGACGCGGCGTTCCAGGGCTCATCACCTTCGCTTCCGTCCAAGTTATTTAAGGCACAGGACGCTTCGCATCCGTGGATGATGCTGTCACTGGAAATTATACTCCTAGCCCCGAGCACCCATTCTCTATTCATGAGCTCTGCAAAGTAACCACTTAGTGTATTGTTTTTTAAAGGGGTCTTTAAAAGGCTTGTTTACAACATCCAACACTTGCAATTATAAGGAAAAATGACTAACTCTGTGCCTAGTGTTTTTGTCTCCATTTTTGCTCCAGTAAGTGACCTTTATAAGCATTTGAAGCACAGCATTGATTGAAGTTATTGGGGGCTAATGTGTCATCCCCAAATAGTGCTTTGTGGGTCAAAACTAAGTGACTGGGAGTGAGCCTCATAACATGAGAGACTTAGTAAGGACTTGGGTAGAAGGTAAATCTCTCTCTTCCGAGAGACGATGGGTGAGTGGCTAGCGGACGACTGGTGGGATGTTGAAGTCTAGCTAAATTCTAGACCCTCCCTCCCAGGTTGGGGCTTCAGGAGGGCTGCCCTCCAGGCCCTTGTTTGGAATCTCCCTCAGGACCCACCACCTCAGCTGGTGTGGCTCAGCGGTTGAGCATCGACCTACAAACCAGGAGGTCGCGGTTTGATTCCCAATCAGGGCACATGCCCGGGTTGGGGACTTGATCCCCAGCAAGGAGGGTGCAGGAGGCAGCTGATCAATGACTCTCTCATCGTTGATGCTTCTATCTCTCTCTTTCTTCCTCTCTCTGAAATCAATAAAAATATATTTAATTAAAAAAAAAAAAAAAAAAAGACTGGCCCACCAGCGTGCTGGGTTTCAGTTTTGGCAGAGGCCGATGCAGGGTGTAATGCTGACCCAGGCCCAAGGCAGAGAAAGGGAGTCATGTTTGCCGCGTGCTGCCCCGGGACAAACAGCGCCTTCTCCTCCACTGCCCGCTGTCTCCCAGCCAGGCTGCGAGCAATGGAAGCTCTAGGCATTTTTTAACTTCATTTATAGAGACATGAAAGCCCAACCAATAATTAAGCTCCAAGTAGCTACAAACTTATGCCTAGAGGCTCAGGGCTCGCTTTGGAGTTAGACATTGTGGGTTTATATTCTTGTTCTTCCACTTAAAAGGCGTATGTCCAGCAGTGAGTCATTTAATCTTTCTGGGCTTTATTTTCTTACCTATAAAATGGGGGTAATAATATCTACCTCATAGGGCTGTCACGAGGATTAAAATAATGGTACCCAGCCCAGAGCCCGGTCCACTGTAGCTCTGCCTTCTCTTATTACAACAGTGATGCAGAGCTGCAAAGGCAAATTACAATCAGCTCTAATCCCCAGGAATAGCATCAGTCACTTCAGTATACATCCTTCCAATCCTTTGTTTGCGTGCTATTGCTCTGTTCATTGCAAACATAGGATCATACTCTCCACTTTATTTGTAACTTGCTTTTCTCACTTAACGCCTGTGAACATCTTTCTGTAGCATTAACTGTTATTTCCCACCATTTGAATGATTACGCAACGTTTTATTCAGTGATTGTACCATTATTTTTCCAAACCAACCCCTTTTTGGAGGTTTTGGTCTGTTTCTAATTTTTCCCATTACAAACAAGGCCTGTTAGAATGTTGCAGTGTGTAAAGCACTTGCTCCCCTCACTTTGGATCTTCTCATTAACTTGGAAAGACAGAAATGTGATCATTCTTTCCATTTGACAGATGAGAAAATTGAGGCTCACAAAGAAAAAACTAGCTTGCACAGAGTCAGCGATTGGTAGAGCAGCTCCCAACCTGAGCCTTTTGGGCCTCCAGGCTGGCCAACTCCCTGACCCTCCATTTTTCTTTTCTTTTTTTCTTCACAGAATAATGTGCCCTCTGAAGGATGCTTGTGCCTCTTCTGCATCTTTCTCCCCAGGAACATTGGGCTTAAAGGGACCCCTTAACCCAAACCAGAAACCCTCACAGTCCAAAGTAGCCCCTCACACGCTCTCTAGCCCATCACCCAGTTTTATTTTGATCACTGTAGTTATCATGACTTGTTATATTCTTGTTTACTTGTTGTTTATATAGTTCAGGGATTCTCCGGGGAGCAGAACCAACTCCCAGTGATTGGAGGCAAGGCGTGCTCTGTCTCAAATCTCTGCAACATCTGAATTTTAACCAGACATCGTGTGGGTCAAAAACATTTATAATCCTCTCAATCTAGACTTGAACTTCATCTTCTACCAAGGAGAGTATACTTGGTGTGATTCACACTGTCTTCTCCAGAAATGCAACCACCATGGAAATTGAGAGATTATTTTACTTTCTTCAATGTGGAGTTTTCACATTTCAGAAAATAACGTCGTCAGTGACAACACCATTCCTGGTATTTTAGTCCCCATTACTACTTGTATCAGTCTGCATTTGCAGTTGTCACATTCAAAGCTATTCTAAGATACTTATCAATGTCTTTTTAGCCCTTATTTCAAATTGTCAAAGATAGAGAGGAAATGTCATCAACATTCAGTTGGTAATTATCTCTTCTTTAAAAACACAAATATTCATTATAAGTAAGCATAGCATCTGAATATTTTATGATGCTTTCTGGTGCACTTATGAGCAAACATTTGAATATTAAAGTACATATCATTTTATTAAAAGTATTTTCTTTTTATTTCTCCATCACATTGCAATGAAAATGCTATGTTGATTGTTTAAATTATGTGAACAGGTATAGTGTATTATCTGTGAATTTAATTTCAGAAAGATAAAGGAGCCATTCAGAAGACTTGAGTTACAAACAGGGTTTTGGGTCCCATTGTGTGGAGAACCACTGGTGCGATCTGCTCTATGGAGGCAGGTCAGGCCTGACTGAGTTCCCCCTCCAGCCCCTAGCACCCAGAAAAATACTCACTAAAGACCAGTTGAATGAAGGAATGATGGAGGCATTGCAGGCATGGTAAAAAATTGGGGTAGGGGGGATATTTATGGGCAGATTTAGCTTTTGACAAGTTGATTAGGTAACATTTCTGAAATTCTTTTTTTCCAAGTACCACTGGGGGGTAGGAACCCTGATCTGCCTGGATGTTGAGAAGATTCAAGGAGATCTCGGATCTGAAGCCCCCTGGCCCAGTTCCTGTCATGGGGCAGGGGGTGTGTGCAAGCGGGGGGCTGAATAATTGATCGCCACCATTGTTTTAGTTGTTAGATTTCTCAAGCAGTAAACCATAACTCTCCATTTTCAGCTACCTGGCCTTCTTCTCTACTCAAAATCCGGTAGTTGTTATTAATACATTTTCCTAAGAACCTCCTATTCCCATTTATTTATTTCCTCCCACTCCCCCACCCCCGGCCCGAGCTACCTTTAATAATCTCGCTCTAATTGGAAATTGGGCTGTCAGGCTGACCTTCCTCTTCTCTCCCCAATTCTCAACTTGATCCTGTGTCTGACAGATGCAATGTCCCCACGGTTCCAAGCAGAAGCCATAGACCAAGAGGGTACCATGAGGGCCAGACTCCCTGTGGGCACCATGGTGGGCAGGCCCGGTGCCCCAGACTTCAGCTGCCACGCGGGGAGTGGACCTGGCACCTTTGCCAATTCTCCGTGATGAAATGCCACAGCCCCCGGGGAGCCGTCCCCGGCCTTCCACAGTGGCTTGGCGGCAGGTTTATCACACTCGCTGAGAGAAGACATAATCAATTCCCCAGCTGGCACTTTGCGCTGAATACCCACTTTTTCAGCTTGATAGCAGGACTAAATTAGTTATTTAGCAACTAGGCCCTAATTTAGAGCGAGCGAGGGCCTTGACAAGGATCATTGTTCAAGGCCATCCCCCCTTTGCCGTCAGATAGGAGGCCCACAAATCCCCAGAAGGTGATAAATAGACAATTAGAAAATAGATATATTTGGTTAGATCTACAAGGCTCCCCGGCGCTGTCAGGCGCACAATGAAGGCGGCCGAGGTAAATTGGTGGCCAATGAACGCCAGCTGCACGGCCATCCGTCCTGCAGACACTCAGCCATATGTGGCCATTTACAGGCCGTCCTGAAGAATAGCTCGGACCAATAAGACCAGAGGGAACTAAAAATACTTGACAAAGTTGGCTGCTCTTCATTTAACAAGAATAAAATATCTAATGGGGTGTAATGGAGGCCATCAATCACCCACTGCCATCCCCGGCCGGAATACCATACTTTTAACTATTAATGCAACTTTTTTTTCTCTCTAATAAGTGAGACAGGCACATGGGCTTTGTACACAGGGCCATGTTTGGGGAGTGAAGATGAATGGGGGTGCCGGGGGCTGTGGCAGAGGATGAGCTCCAGCGTAAAACAGGAAGGGGTGGCGGGGACCGAAGCGGCGGGCTGCTGGGGGACAGTATGGTGGCTCCTCCAAAAGTTCGCCAGGGCATTGCACACGATCCGGCAAGTCCACTCCTCGGTAGGTGCCCACAGAATCGAAAGCAGAGACTCCGCCGGGTGCTCACACGCCGATATTCACGGCAGCCTGAAGGCGGAGCAGCCGGCGCCCCTGGCCGGTCGGGAAGCACAGTGGGAGGTGCGCGCAACAGAGCATCGGGCCTCGGGAAGGAAGGACGGTCTGACAGGCACGAACCTTGAGGACACCGTGCTCAGACAAATAAGCGAGATGCAAAAGGACACATACGGAATGATTTCATTTGTGTGAGGTACTTAGAATAGGTGAAGTCAAACCCGCAGGAAGAATGGGGGCTCCCGGGGGCTGGAGGGAGGGGGAGTAGGGAGTTCTGGTTTACTCTAAAGGGTTCTGCGTGGGACAGTGTACGTAAGCCACTGAATTATACACTTAAAAATGGTTAAAATGGTAAATTTTATGTTATGTATATTTTACCACTTTTTTTTTTTTTAATAGAAAAGAGAGAGCAGGCAAAACACTCAGCATCTGCTTAGACAGCAAGCACTGCATTCAGCGGGCAGGAGCTATTTGATTATTTCCCGCAAGGTCAGGTTTTCCGATCCATCTGCTTCTTTCAATGCCAAGAAGCAGTCACGAGCCCTCCTCCCGTAGAACAGCCCCAGGCTCCGCAGCAGGTACACGAATCAGTCTGCGCCTGCCCTCGGAGAGACTTCATTCCGCTGGGGAAAGCGGACACGCGCCCGGAGAACACACAGGACCGGGGCCAGCGTGGAGGAGGAGAGAGGAGATCGCACAGCAGCGGTGAGGACGCCTCCAGCTGCACGGACAGGGAGCCCGGCTGACGCCGGCTTCGCGATGAGGAGCTGGACTGGCTCCCACGCCCCCAGAAGTTCCGTGTGTTCCCTGGGCGCGTGTCTGTTTTCCCGGCGGAATGAAATCTGCCAAGACCCAGCAGAACTGGGGAAGCGGCATAGGAGAAGGGCAAGGGGTCCTCAGCGTCCTCGGGAAGGAAAGATGGGACCCAGCTGAGGAGCTATGGCACTGGCTGTGAAAAAGCCCTTGAGCTGGGGTGCAGAGGACAGGCAAGATCTGACCAGAAGGACACGCAGTAAAGGTCCTCCAGGCAGGGGACAGAACACAGACGGAGGGAGGAGGGAAGGAAGGAAGGAGGGAGGGAGGGAGGGAGGGACGGAGGGAGGGACGGAGGGAGGGACGGAGGGACGAAGGGACGGAGGAAGGAAGAATACCTGGGGAAATTTCTAGCAATACAGCTTCCAGAGCCTGCCTCAACCTCATTAAATCAGAATCTCTGAGAGTGGAGCCCAGCATTCTGTGTTTTAAAAAATCTACTTAGTTTATTCTGGTTCAAACCAAAATACCATACTTTTTCTAGAGAAATCATTCTGGTATTCCAATTTGCCTTAAGAACAGAAAATCTTCTCAATCCAGTTACTCTAGGAGTATTTTTTTTAAGTCACCCCAGAAGATTGATCTTCTTTGGGCAAGTCATGCTTTCTTATGGTCTCCGTTTCCTCGTCATTAGATGACAGATCAGTCCCTGACCCCTCTGTCTCCTAGAGCTTTGCGATGCCCAAATGAATGGGAAGTGAGCATCCTTTGTAACCTGTTAAGCACTGTTATCTAATTTGTCGATACATACCCGCTTCCAGCTCAGCTAAGACACATTTCAGGAATTCTGCTAAAGGCACCTCATCCATATGGACTGAGCCATCAATCTGAAAGGCCCCATGGATGGGAAAGTCAGGTCCCCACAGATGGAGACCAGAACCTGTCCTCAACCCACCACCCACTTAAGGAGCCTCCCCTTGGCCACTGCTGGTTTCATGCATTATTCAGTCACTAGAGTCACCCTACAGTGACTCTACAGTGGCCCTGATAGTGTCCTTCACACAGTCTGAAAGTGCCTCCAGGTAGGGCAGACCAGGAACAAGCAGCAGAATGACTCTGAACACGCCAACGGGTGCAGACGAGCCAGGGCTGCGGCAGTGTGGGGCTGCGTGCCCTTAGCGGGCAAGGCGGGAGAGGTCTGAGTGTCAGAGGGGACGGTCACGGCCGCAAGTTTCATGGCAGTGTTTATGGTTTGGGCTTTTTGTATTCTTTTTCCCCACTGGAATGCATATTTGGGGTTTACCGAAAAGGTTCTTTCTATTTCAGTTTTTAAAGCACATTTATGCCTCTTAACTCACTTGATCCTCAAAACCACCTTGCACATAAATAGGTTGAATGTTTCCTTCTGCCTGAACCTGGCATGCTCTGCTTGTGTCCTAATTCACCAAGTCTGAACAACTCAGTCCCTCTGCTCACTGTTTTACATACAGTTATGAACCCAAATGCCCTATGTTACCTTTCTTTTTTCATCTGACTCATGCTCAATAATTAATTCATTTAGCAAATGATGTAGTTAGAATTCACAAGAAGCAGAAAACCAACTCAAATGACCTTAAGCAAGAAACTTATTGTAAGGATCAAAGACAATTTCATGAAACCCGAGCACAGGAACGTGGCTGGGCCCCAGGTGCGAAACCTTGGAGCTCGATCTTGATGACCACGCTCTTCATCTCCTTTCTCTGGCTGGGTCCCTGATCTCTCTCTCTCTTCCCAGATCAGCCTTCTCCAGTTCTCTGGTTCAAACAGAAGGAAATATGGTACCAAATAGTCCCTGAGCTTTGCCTCTTAGGTTTATAACCACTAAGAAAAAAGAAATCTGGCCTTCCTTCTATCTGGAATTTTAAGAGCCTCAGGAGGGACTTACTGGCCCAGGTACCCACTCCTGGACCAGTTGGAACCACCATATGAATAGCATGGAGTGCAGAGGGCGACCCTGGAAAACGGCTGGGGGATTAGCGCTGGGAAACTAAACACAAGGTGTCCGTTACACAAAGGCCTCTGTGCTCCACCGTGTGTGAGGCGTTCATTCATTCAAAAATATGTATTGAGCACCTATCATGTACGAGCCACTGATAGGCACTGGAAATAAATCGGTGAACAAGACATGCCCCTGTTCTCAGGGAGTTTACAGACTATCTGTCAAGGTAGACACTTCATAATTATACCCTATAGTTTATTGCAATTGGAGTGTTACAAAGGAGGAGGGCAGGATATCTGTGTATCCTCTGACCTAGTTTGGATGGATGAGATGTCTTCCCCGAGGAAACGAGATTGAAGCTGTGACTGAAGGGTGAGTAGCAGTTATCTGAAAACTCTACTGAGGACTCCGGGAAATTTAAAGATGAAGACCCTGTTTTCGAGAAATGTCAGTCTAATAGCTCAGTGTTTCCTGAAGTGCTCTGCAGAACACTGGATGCACCGCATATTAACAAATTTCTGGTTTATAAAAAAGGTTCTGTGGTCAAATACATTTTGGAAATGCTGGGTTGGACAAAGTTCATCTCTTCCCTTTACTACAGAAACTTGTTGAGATTTTAATATGCCAAGGTGTTCCAAAAATCTCCAAAGAGATTTTCCTTCCCATCAAGACAAATCTTTTAAGTCACATCTTCGAATGCAAGCCCAAGTGCTCGGTCGAAAAACCCTACTGTATGAAGGGCAAGAGGCCTGCCCAAGGACACACAGCTCATTAGGGATAGAATCTGTACTCTACTGACCTTCTTTTTTTTCTCCCTCATTTTCTTTGCATGATTAGGTTGCAGGTGAAAGATAAACACTTTTCTAGCCTCCTTTATAGCTGTGGATGGCCATCTAATCCATTTCTGCTAGGAATATGTTAAGAGAATTCTGCTTGAAGTCTTGTGAGAAAGACTTTGCTCCTGGTACAGAGAGTTAATAGGATGAGTTCTCTCACTGCATTCCCCTCCTGCCTTTGGACTCTGTGACGACGTGGTGCTCTGAGCTCCTGCAGCTACCTTATGACCATGAGGGGAGAGACTGTCAACACCGTGAGTGTGGTAAAGCATCAAGCAGGCGGGAATGCCCATATCCCTTGATTCCACTGTTAAATTGCTGGACCCACTCTGTGACCGTCCACCTCTGGACTTCTTGCCATGAATACCACTTAAATGAGGGAGGGTGTTATATTACTTGCAGACAAGAAAGAAAATAAAGAAAAAAGAAGATGAAAGAAAAGGAAAAAGAAGAGAAATCGTTACTGATTCAATTCTCAACCCTGGTCATCCATCTTGGACTTTTTAAATACAGAATGTCTTTGTGTTTAACATCACCCGGTAGAATGTCTCTTAGAATAGGAATACTCAGATCTCACAGCACATACATGTCTTTTAATATAATATTTCAGTCAGTATTCAAAACGAAAAACATTTTTAATTCATTTAAAAATTATCACAAAAACTCATTGTGGCGTTAGTTATGAGACAGTGTATGAGAAAAATGTCAATCATATCCCAACTACAGTTGGTAGACTATCAGAATCACATGGAAAATTTTGAAAGGCACCCAAGAAACAACCAAAGGGAGGCGTGTCTCAGGTGGGGCTGACACTAAAAAAAGCTGTCACTGTGTACAAACAACTGTTAAAAACCCTATTTATTGTTTAATGACAGGAACGAATGGTGTTCGCCTTCTTAGTCATATTATGATCATTTGTAAGTTAAATAAAAGGCATTTCGTTTTACTATGTTTTAGTAAAATTTGGTTGAGGGTTTAGGGTTGACATGTACACATTGAGGGTGGTTTTTTTTCTATTTAAAACAATGGAAAATTGGCTCCCAATTAGTATTCGTGTGCAAAATGTCAGGAATGGATTACCAAAAGTACAGGTGCTTGTAATTTTATGTGGCAGGGAAACTGATTTGAATTGTTTTAGAAATGCCTTTACTGAACTACAAATCAATACTCCTCTTGTATTAAGCACCAATATAATTGGTTGTATTGATAGTTTTTTCATCTCCTGGACAACAATGATTACTCATTTGTTTCCCATAAGGTTCTATGCCACTGAGCTACAGGCCTGGCTGTGCATCAAACCCACCTGAGATTTTAAAAAATACAGATGTATATACCCCAAATTACACAGAATCTCTAGAGACATCAGTATTTTTTAAACTCCCCAGATAATTCTTACGTGTACTCAAATTTGAGACCACTTCTCTGAACAACAAATTCCTCGAAGAACTTAGGAGTAGGAAAATCATTGATATGTCCAAGAATTATGAAACCCACTACTAGTTTCCTTTTCTTCTTGGCTACCAGGAAGCTCAACCCAAGCTAGTTATAGTAACTCTCCTGTGCCTGGTACTTACTTCAATTGATTCTCGTATTTCTTCAGGTGTCCAGATGCTGCTTTTTAGACATCTTAATTCACTTGCATTACAATAAAATTCCAAATCTTTGTGTGCGATCACCAGATCTTTTACCCACTCTGACCTTGGTCTAGTATATACGACCAAGCACACACACACCAGGGTCCAGCCTACTCCAGGAAAACACAACTCCTGCTTTTTAATCTTTTTTTCCCCTCCGGAAGTTTGATTGCCTTAAACAGGTTCTACAGTGGTTAAAACCTTGACTAATCCAATTTTCTATAAATTAGGGCTATCAAATCTTAATATCAACCAACTTTCTGTGGCTAAAAAATATATATATTTTACTTTGGGAACAAAATACATGGCCTCACCGATGCCAGAGCCCATCGCCCGGCTGAAATGTTTTGTGCTGTTCTCTGCATCAGCTGCAGCGAAGCGCTGTGGAGTTAGGCGCCCTGCGGACTGTTTCTTTGCTCTAATATGTGAGCTGCGCTTCACTAGAGGGAATGAAATAATCCACTGTCGTTTCTGTTTTCTTCATATTCAGTTTTGGCAGAGAATTTATTCACTCTTCGCTCTACAGTTATTTATGTGCTACAATCTCGCATTTTCGCATTCCCCGGAGAACGCACCATTAAAACTCTTAATGTGACACCTCATATTTTGAGTAGACTAGAAAATAGTTACAATTTTAATTTAAATTGAAATGACTATGTAATAGCTGGACAAATCAGTTCGAGATCCCCAGAGCTCTTAATTGTAATTCTCCATTGTTTTCTATGCATAAATTTCTTTTCCAAAGCGCTCATTCTGAAATAGTCACTCATTGTTTTTCAGCTGTTCCATGCTCATTCCAAACTCACTTATTTAATAATTTTCTATGGTTAACAACTTCATGATTAAACTTTAATGTTAAGTAAAAATGGCTGAAATAATAAGCTTAGTAGAGTGTTTAGAAAAGAAAGAGAATTCGACATTTAAGGAATGAGGAATGTAAGCATCAAGTGCAAGAATAGGAGAGATGCTCAGCCTGGCCGCGAACAAAGCGGAGATGTAGATTTTGACAGATGGGGCAGATATGAATGTCTGTCTGCTCCCAGCAACGGGCGAAGGAGCCTTTAACGTGACGGAAATCAGGGCTGGGTGCCCCTCCGAGAGGATCTAGTCCAACCTGCTCATTTTACAAATGAGGAACACAAAGTTCAGAAAAGGGAATGATTTTTTTCAAAATCAAATGATGTATTAGCCAAGACCAGGCTAAGAGGAGCCTCCGAAGGGAACTAAAAGAAGAAGGGGAAAGTACTAAAGGCAGCCAGACAGCCTTTTCCAGAATCCCTGTGTCCAGCAACACAGTGTCAGCCGGAGCAATAAACGATATCACCTCCTGCAGTGCTGAGGATGTTTCACAGCATCTGATCCGTAGGTTAAAAGCAAAAACACCTGAGCTACTGTCAGATCAGGTTTTCTTTCCACCTGATCTGGCAATATTAAAAAGGCGAGACTATCTCCAATTGGAAACTGGTGTGATGCCTCTCAAATAAGCCTTGAAAAGTCTGCTCAGCATCTCTGAACGTTGTTGGAAGCAAGAATATCCATTCTTCCCCTTCAGGACACACCCCAAAACCCCCGGGACACATCCACGCAGACACACACACCTAAATGAAGGCTGACTGCTGAGCTGTACTTCTACTTAATGAAGATTAAAACCAACTAGAAGACAGTCTTCGACAGATTCTGGCAAATCTGGGGTCCAGTACGGACCCTGCCACTAACTGTCCATGTGACTTTGATCAAGTGCATTCACCACACTGGGCCTCAATTTCCTTATCTGGAAAGTGATAAAGCCGATCAAAGGGCCCCCCCTCCAGCCCTAACATCCTAAGGCTTCTTATCCCACCCCTTCACTCCATCTGCATGTCCTTCACTTGACACTCATTGAGCACCTTGTACGGGCCAGACGTTGTGGTTGGCACCGGGGTACAGGGGAAGAAGACCCTGCCCTGCCCCCGGGGTCAGAGGCTGCTGGAATGAGACGAACAGGCTGTGGGCATGAAATGAGAAGGGGGGGGAATAAATATGAAGTTTCTCCCACAGGAATTTAAGTGAGCGGTCAGGCCATTGTCCAAAGTGGATACAGTGACCATGTAATGTATCATTCAAACAAGGACCTTTTTTTAGAGTAAAAGGAGGGATTAGTAACAGTTACACTGGAACAAAGGCTTGATCTGAGACTGCTCCAGGCAACGTGGTGTGTTTAAGTCATCGTAGAGATGGTTACTATAGGAGAAAATAAACCTGGGGGCAATAATAAGTTTGGGTCTAGAAATCTCGCCTTTTAGGTGCCTATGGACCATCTAAACGGAGTGTAGTGGAAAGGCAGACACAGAGGGTTGAGCTGAGGAGAGAGGTCTGGGCCAGATACAGATTTGGGGGCCACCTTGAGCCACAGGTCAGAGGAGGGCATCTAGAGAAATGGAAAGAGTAGGAAGAAAACACTGAAGGTGCAGACAGAGGCTGAAAAGGAGACTGAGCAGAAGCGGTAGGAAAACCAGAAGACAGTAAAATCAGAAGCAGAAAGTTACAAATGGAGGAAACAGCAGTGCCAGGGGCCAGGAAGCGAGCGCAGTCGTTCAGTGCAGCAGCAAGCAGGTCGGTGGTGCCCTTTACCTCTGGGCAGTGTCCCCACAGTCACGCTCTCATATCCCCTTTAGACCAAGAGATTTCTCACCTTCCCCTTAAATAGTCCCGTCTTCAGAGAGTCCATTTGTGAATCTGAAAAATGGAGATGCGAAGACTACAGAGTACTAAAGAATCAAATAGCATCATGGATGTGAAAAGCACTTTGCAAACTATAAATAGCATACTCAAGTTCTTTCTCTCTCCTCTATCCAGCATCCTCTCTGCCTCCAACGTCAGAAATTTCTCATCTTCGCTCTCCCCCCTCCGCCTTCGATCATCTTCATCGGTCTCACCTGTCTGGCCTCCACCCAATCATTCTTGCAGCCAAAGCCATGAGGACGTGATCTGAACTTCTTGCCTCTTCTCAGCAATCCCCTTGTCTCCCTGAAATCAAGCTTCTGCTGCACCAAACTCTTGGGGCTACCCCTGGCCCCTCTGGACAGGTCCAATGCTCTCCTCTCTTCCCGTGGCCTCCCTGTCTTCTCTGCAGCACCCAGTGCTTCTGTCCATCCCCTTGTCGAAGGTCTCCTCTCTTGGCTTTGGTGACTTACTGTTTCCTCTCCCATCTCTCTTCAGCTCCTTCACCTATTCTTCAGAGACGTGGCTGACAGTGGTGGGGTCCAGCTGCCCCTTGCCTGAGGCTTAGATCTGTTCATACAACCTGGGTCTAGACCAGGTGTTGGGCCCATCTCCGCTTCTCTAAAGCCAGATCTCACACTTGAATTTCCTATCAAGAGACCCCTGGGGATCCCACTCTACAAGGTAAAATTCAGATACTAGGTTGTCATGTCAAGAACCTCACAGAAATATTGCCTCTCAGGATTAGAAGGGAACCTCAAGTGATTCAATTCAAACATGACCTAATCGGCATAACCACCCCCCAACAGTCCCTGCTGAGGGGCTCTCCTGCTGCTGCTGCTGCTGGAGCACCCCAGGGACAGGGAGCTGGCCGCTTCCTGGGCAAGCATCTTTCCCTCCCAGACAGCCAAGAAGAAAGTCCTACCTTGTATCGAACCAAATCCAGCTTATTATACCCATGTATTTGGTCTTCCTTATACCCAATGGGTCCTCCAGAAAAGGTCAAACCCCTCTTCCACATATCTTCAGATTTTTAAAGATATCTGTCACATCTCCTCCTCAGTCTCATCTCTGAAAAAGCGTGGTCACACCCATTCCTCCCACCACTCCTCATCGCACAGCTTCAAACCCCCTCATGACCTTGACCTTATTCGAGTGCGACCATTTACAATAGTGAAGTGCGTGCGTGTGTGCGTGTGTGTGTCAAATGAACAAAGGGAATTTCTTTTAGTTTTCCTTTAAGTAGTTCATTTTTGCAAACATCAAGAAACAATTTCCAAGAGGCAGCATGACATATGATGACATAGGAACAAGGTTATCCAGAGCCCAGCACATCAGACAGTCTGGAAAACCCTTAAGTGAAGAATGCTTGTCTCCATGAAACCTTGATAATTTAAAAGGGACAATGACTATCTGAAGCAGTCAAGGTCTCCGTTAAACCTGGCATAGCTAGGCAATTGGAGGGGTGGGGGCCGGGGGTTTCTCATACAAGGGACCCTTTGGTCTTTAGCGACATCATTATCCGCAGGTTATTATCATTACTACAAATACTAATACACTTTTATTAAGCACTGGCAATGACCCAGGGCAAGTGAGTTTAAGTTCATATTATATCCATTTTCATTATCAAGAGAAAAGAGGAGAATGAACAAAGGACTATAATGTGAAATTCTAAAGTAGGAAAAATGAAAAAAGGTTAATTAAAAAAAAACACCCACAGAGTAAAGAGAAAGGCTCCAACTGTTCGTAGTCAGGAGCCTTGATGGATGGTGGATCTTGTCACCCTGGACTTGTCCCCTATGATTTCTTTCCATCTCTCTCTCTAATAAAAGATCCTCCTCTCGGCTAAGGACATGGCAGGGACGGGGTGGGAGTGGGGCCGGGAGAAGGGCAGCAGACTTTTATTTCAAGGGCCCCTTTTGGCTCTGAAACTATACAAATCAATGTTTCCTAATCCTAATATCTAGCCCAAAACAAAATCAAACTTAACATTAAAAATACATTAAAATGTAAAAATAAAATACAAATATGAAATCCTGAGAGACACTCCTTCCCCAAAGACCTTTTTTTTTCTTCTTCCTCTTTTTCTAAAATATCAAAGGACACCACTCTCGCCTCTGGGAACACCCTGGCCTTCTGTATGGTTTACATCTCTTAGGACAAACGTAAGCGATTTCCCATCAGCCACCAAACTTCTTTGAAAGTCTCCTGTAGAATTACATCTTTCCGCTCTATAACTCTGTGCCTAGCAATTCAAAACGTTTTTCTCTGCAAGTTATTTCTCTTGATCAAACAAATGCCTGAGGCTTTTCAGCACATTTAAACCACTGAAAATCCAAAACACCAAGCAGTCCAGCAGAATGGACACCTACATACAGAGGAAGTGTGTTGTTCAGGCCAGGGCGTCCTTTGGAAGGAGTGTTGTATTTTGAGTGTACACTTATATGTCACATGGGAAGGTGTTTGTAGCTACTATGTTGGAACTACTTATCTTGGCTGAAACTTTAATTCATCAAACCAAATTACACATCAAACCTTGATGTCATCTGTGGTGTCAGCTAGAAGGGACCCTAAACAAGGTTGTATCTACATGTGTGTCATGTTTATAGAAACCAGCCTAGAGACAGGCAATGACTTATCCAAGGTCATACAGTAGGACCAGGCCTGGAGTCCAAGTGCCTGAGTCCCAGAGTCCAGTGCTCTTCCTGCTAAAATGCAGAGTCTCACAGACAGTGATATGAAATGTCTTAGAGGAGTCTTTACGATGCCTCAAAGTAGGATTAAGAGGTCGGACCCCAGACTCCGCCTCAGATGCTATGACAAACAGTTGGCTTAGAGGATTGAGTGGAAAGGAGAACTTTAGAAAATAAGAACTTTTATTCTTCAAAACACACCATCAAAAAAGCAAAAAGACAACCTACAGAAAGAGAGACATATTCTCAAATCATATATTTGATAAGGGGCTTAAACTTAGAACTACAGAATTCTTATAACTCAATAATAAAAAGACAACCCTGCCCTAACCGGTTTGGTTCAGTGATTAGAGCATCGACCCTTGGACTGAAGGGTCCCTGGTTCAATTCAGGCCAAGGGCACGTACCTCAGTTCAGGCTCAATCTCTGGCCCGGTGGGGTCGGGGTGAGTGCAGGAGGCAACCAATCGATGTGTCTCTCTTACAATGATGTTCCTTTCTCTCTCTCTCTCTCCCCCCGCCCCTTCCACTCTCTCTGTAAAGCAATGGAAAAATATCCTCAGGTGAGGGTTAAAAACAAACAAAACAACCCAATTGAAAAGGGGCAAAGGATCAGAATAGATATTTCTCCAAGAAAAGATTATAAATGGCCAATAAGTACATGAAAAAAACGCTCAACATCATTAAAGAAAAGCAAATCAAAATCACACTGAGGTACCACTTCATACCCACTAGGATGACTAAATTAAAAAAGAGAGACAAGCCCGGCCAGTGTGGCTCAGCAGGTGAGCGTTGGCCTAGGATCCAGGAGATCTCGGTTCGATTCCCGGTCAGGGCACATGCTGTTTGCAGGCTCCATCCCTAGTAGGGGCAGAGCAGGAGGCAGCCAGCCGATCAGTGACTCTCTCATCACCGATGTTTCTACCTCTCTCTCCCTCTCCCAACAACAAACGTTAAGGAGAATGTGGAAAAATTAGAGCCCTCATTGCAGTTTGATAATTCACCAAAAAGTTAAAATGAGCCCTGGCCGGGTCGTCATCCCGTACACCAAACAGTTGCGGGTTTGATTCATTGCGAGGCAACTGATCGACATCTCTCTCACATTTCTCTCTCCCTTCCTCTCTCTAAACATATCCTTGAGTGAGAATTTTTTAAATAAAGTTAAAATGACTCAGCAATTCCACTCCTAGGTATATACACAAAAGAACAAAAAACAGAGATCCACACAAACACTTGGAAACAAATGTTCATAGCAGCACTATTCTTAATAGACAAGAGTGGAAACAACCCAAATGCCCGTCAACTGATAATTGGATAAATAAAATGAAAGGCCATACATTATACGATTCTATTTATACGAAACATCCAAAATACTCAAGTTCATAGTGATGGAAAGTAGATTAGTGGTGGCCTACGGCTATGAGGTGGGGAATTGGGAGTGACCGCTAATGGGTGCAGGGTTTCTCTTTAAGGTGATAAAAATGTTCTAAATTATATTGTGGCGATGGTTGTACAACTGTGAATACATTAAGAACCACTGAACTGTACACTTGAAGGGGTAAATTTTATGATATGTAAATTATATTTCAATAAAATTATTATAAAAAAATTAAAAACCCTTGACAGCTCTCCTTTGCCAAAATAGTTCCGTGGAACATTCAAGTTCCCTCAAGTTCTTTCATCACTTATTTCCAGGTAAACTTTCCGCCCTCACCTCCTATTTCTCCCTTGCCCCACCGGCTGCCTCCACCCAAACACATCATGCTTGCCTTCACACGTACTATTCTTGCCGTCAGAATGTCATGCTCCCTCTTTTCTTTCTGTTGAACTCATACATCCTCCAAGAAAGCATCCCTTCTCCAGGCAAAGTTGACCATCCCCTCTACGCTGTAAACACTGGCTTATGCATCTGCTCCTGCTAAAACACTCTAAACTCCTTGAGTTTACTAGACAGTATCATCTTCAGCCCCAGGACCTAATGCTTGTAAGCACTTAGTAAATGTTTATTGAACAAATGAATGACAAAACACTCCCTGACTACTGGCTAGAAACAGTGCTATTTTTTCTCCAACTAGTTTAATTGGTAAAATCCATACAAATATAACTTGAGTGCTGGCCTTTAGAGACCAATAAAATGAAATAAAAATACAAATTTGAGGCCAACATTGAGACTTAAGAAAAATTACCATAAAGTAACATTTCATGGAGGTTCATAGTTCAGATACTTATCATTGTTGACCGAACACACTTACTGAAGTCAATACTCTTTTATTCAACATATTAAATGTGTTGTTTAACTCTGGTAACCACAGCTGTGACTTAGTTAACGATCTCAATAAATCCTACTTAAATCAGAGACAGGAAAAAATTATGCAAATGAATTCTTATCTGTTTTTCTGCCCAAGGCATATTTGATAACAGATAAAACATACTCCAAATAGTCTCTACTTAATAGTCAGGAAGCCATTTGAGGTTTTATTTGAATCAAAATCAAATACAAAGAGGAGGAGAAGCCTGCTATAGTCACAAATGGTTTTATTTCAGAAAGAAATTACACATTAAAAGGAGACATAGTTAAGAGCTTACATTCACATATGGAAGCGAATCTAGGAAAGTCAACAGTTATTAATACACAGAGCCACATGATTTAAAAAGACAGAACAGATAATGGCAGATGGGCTGACCTTAGATTCATCCACAAAATAATATCTTTTGTTTAAAAGCAAAAATATATTTGTCTTTAATATAGCTCTTTAGAAACGAGTTTGTTGTTCCAATAGACTCTGAAAATCAAACCAACCACACTGGTCTCTGTATCGCACCCACACTCATCCAGCAGCATGGGAACCACCCACCAATTACACCTTGCAGCTAGACAGGATGTCTTCCACTAATCTCTTGTAAACCCAGGCATCACCCTTAAGCCGCTGCCTCCTGATACCCACCACATTGGGTTTTTGAAGCTGGCATACTTCTAGTTCAAACTGCATTGTCACTTTGCCAAAATCTGACTGCGTTTGACACTTCAGTGTATAGCTGTGAAAAACAAGATAAGAGGCCAGTTAGTAGGAGAACCATGAATATTCTGTATAATACAAGAGGTTGCTAAGCCTCTTGGAGGCCAGTGGAGAAAATAAGCCATTATTTCCTATTAAGCAATATATTACTGCTCACAGTTTCCAAATGACCTCGCTACGCGTTTGTGATGGAGTATGACTGGTGTTTTCCCAGAAGCTGAACTAGGATCTTAAGAAAGAATAAAGATGAAAAGGCTTTACCAGAATTCTCCCTTGCTCCAAAGAAAAGCCCTTCTTTCATAGCTAGACATGCCATTCACGCTCAAGAAATCTTCTGGCATCCTTTTATGCAACTCTTTCAACAGCATAATCCGTGAACATTAGGCCAATTCCACAATGTTCACCACAAAGGAAAGCTCAGGGAAGATTAAGAATATTTTTTTGCATGTACCTCATCAGAAACTTCTGTCTTTCATATAAATAAGGCTGAAGCCAACCAACCTGTCAGAAAGACACGTTTTTGAGGTTTCTCCAATAGTAATAAGAAGTTATGATCGTTGCATCATTTTATGGCAGAGTGATAAAAGAAAGCCCAAGGAGGTGGTATATTCCCATGGTTGAAACGTTCAGCATATATAATCAGAGCTGCCATGTTAACTACTCTGACAATGGAAAGGCTCAGACTAAATGAAGCCTTAAACATATCTTAAGAAACAGGTACGTTTCTGAAAAGCTACATAAATTGAATTCATGTAAATCAGTTTTTAATTAGTTTACATTATATTTTAGTTTTATTTCATTGTTTTACTGATCTTCAATAAACATAAACAATATCCAGGATTAATTTTAAATTTCAGTTACCTGAATATTTAGGGGCACACAATTAGGCACTGTTTCACAGAAATGTAAAGACATTTATTATTTGTATCTGTTATGTATTATGAGGTTTCACAGAATATTATTATTTTCCTCTCTAAGTTATGTGTTTTGGGGCTTTGTCTCTTAAAAATAAGTAGTCAATATCAGAAATGCCTAAGGAGTGCCTGTAGTTACGGTTCCTGGCGGGAAGATGAAGCAGAGAAATTTAGTCACATGAAAGAGAAAAAGTAATTCTTTCAGATTGGAAAAAGATAATATGGACTGTAGCTGAGATTAGTAATATCTAATGAGAATTAGATACATAATAATGCCACTGAAAAACAAGGAAGGTAAAAACAGAGAAGGTAAAAAGTGGATCAAGGCCCAGCCAGGCTGGCTCAGCTGCTGAGCACCGACCCAGGATCCAGATCACGGTTCAATTCCCGGGCAGGGCACATGCTAGGGTTGCAGGCTCGATCCCCAGTCGGGGGTGTGCAGGAGGCAGCCGAGCAATGACTCTCTCATCATTGATGTTTCTCTCCCTCTCTCTCCCTCTCCCTTCCTCTCTCTAAAACCAATAAAGACATATTTTAACAAATTTAAAAAGCAAAGACCTCCTGTGGTTGACCAGGAAGTTAGGAGAACAAATTATTGGTTAACAGCCAGTTGGTGACCTGATAGAGATCAGATGGTGAAGGAAAGATAACTGAAAGCTTTCTGATGTAGATTTCGTCAGAGGATCTGAAACCATGGCTACACCCCAAGCACGAAAGGCAGGTCAGAGAGAGTTAGATGTGTTGTAACGACACCTAAGGAAGAAAGCCAAAAGTCACGTAAGGAATGCTTGCCAATGCGTACAGAGAGTGAGAAGTAAGATCATTTGTGCAAAAGATTGTTTCTTAAAATCTTGACTCTAGATTGACTACTCTATTTAAACGTTTTTGTTAAATATTAGTGGCTCTTCTTAGCTGTGCTAATAATAAAATCTTAAAGAGACATAACTGAGTGGAAATGCTTAGAAATATGAACATCCTAGGTAACCAGAAGAGGTCAGGCTATTCAGGCCATGAGATCATAACCACGGAGGTTTTGAGGGCAGTTCACTCAACGGTGGGAAGGAGTTAAGGTGAATGGCTTCCTGAAGTACTGAAAACCCAATCCTGTAAAATAGCAAGTCATAAAGAGAACAAGTCCCTATAAAACCTTGATTTGTTTGAGGTGCCTCATAAATTTAGGTTACAATTTATAAACATTATTGTAAAGTAGAACATCAAAGAAAAGTAGGATGTAGCCCGGCCGGGCATGGCTCAGCGGTTGAGCATCGACCTAGGTATCCAGGCGATCAGGGTTCGATTCCCGGTCAGGGCACATGCCCGGGTTGTGGGCTCGATCAATGACTCTCTCATCATTGATCTTTCTGTCTCTCTTTCTCCCTCTCCTTTCCTCTCTCTGAAATCAATAAAGATATATTAAAAAAAAAAGAAAAAAAAAAAAAAGAAAAGAAAAGTAGGATGTGAAAGAAAACTGGAAGAAGTTCAGATTTTCCCATTTTGAGAAGTCCAATTTTTAAAGTGGTGACAGTATCGGCACTTAAAAAATGTCTATAGCTCATGTAAAACAAAAGAGAATAAATTATGAACAATGACACTACCACAAAAGCTTTTTGGAATGAGGTGGGAGAAAAGAATCAACCCGTGTTTTCTCAAAGCTCCAAAGATATCAAGTAATAAATCCAACAGCCTATCAGTGTGCTTCTTACCCCTTTTGTACAAAGTCAACGTGCTTCTCTGGGAGAATAGATATTATTTCATTCAAGAGTTGGTCTGGATTCACTAATCTGGTTGTAGTCACATTATAGTGAAGCTTAAAAAAGAAAAGAAGGGGAGAGAAGTAAATCTTTATATCAACACAAAGATCATCCTAGCTGATTTAGAGATCCAAACCTCCTCAATATAGTGCCATTTCAAATGAAAATATTTCAAGAAAAATACTGAAAGAATTTACAACCCACTCTTGGTAAACTGTATTAAGATGGCACTGGGAAAGCTTGGAGAAATCATGCTTATTAGTAACTGTATCATTACTTTAATACTTTCATCTTCCTCTCCTACCAATCTTTTTAAAGAAATAAATATGAAATAATGTCTACTTGTTTGAACTTTACCTGTTTCTCCCTTCCTACACTGTGACAGAGGCATGAACTGTCCTGAAATGTAAACTGTGGGAAGATGAAACAAACGTCCTAGAAATTTTCATTTGTATATAGTTGGATATGTTTCCTTAACTCTTTCTTGATTATTTTAAAAATATTATAGAATCTCAGGAGATGATTCTATGACAACTCTGTCTGAGAATGTGAGAATATAACAAGTATTCCTGTTTAAAAAGTAATGTCAAGTTATTTTTCTCATTCACTGACAGCACAGTTCTCAGATAATTTCATTCCTAATTGTTACCTAGCCATGCATCCATTCATTCAACAACTATTTACTGAAGGCTTACTATGTGCCAGGCAGTTTTAGTAGGTCCTAGGAACAGACAGAAATCCCTGACTTCCTAGCAGTACCTTCACTCAAACAAAATCATGCTTTCTATGCCTTTCAGATTTCAGTTTTTATAAATAACAAGATGCTGAGTTTGAAAAAGACCCAACTACTTTACTTGTCAAATTAAGAACGTATGACCCAGCCCGGCCGGGCATGGCTCAGCGGTTGAGCATCCACCTAGGATCCAGGCAATTGGGGTTCGATTCCCGGTCAGGGCACATGCCCAGGTTGCGGGCTCGATCCCCAGTCGGGGGCGTGCAGGAGGCAGCTGATCAATGACTCTCTCATCATTGATGTTTCTATCTCTCTCTCTCCCTCTCCCTTCCTCTCTCTGAAATCAATAAAGATATAGTTTAAAAAAAAAAAAAAAAAAGAACCTATGGCCCAAAGAAGAGATACACATTCCTTAAGGCGGGGTTTCCCAAAATGTGATATACACTGTCACTGGAGACATACAAGATAATGCTGGGTGATACACAGAGAAATCTTTTTATTTTAATATTGACGTATTTTTCACAATCTGATTTAGAAAAATATAATTAGCAAAAACTAATAAATATAGTTTCCTTTTAAATAAATGTGTTTCTGAAAAGTCATCTTGATGGTGGTGATGGTTTCATAGGTGCATATATAATACTAAAAGTATGTTAATTGTACATTTGTAATATGTGCAGTTTTTCTTATGTCAATTATACGTCTATAAATCTGTTCTTTAAGAAAAAAGTCAATGTAAAGAAAATACCAGATAAATAATAGAACAGATGATATGCTGAGATGCTGAGATGAAGGAGGATGCTACATGACTGGAGTTTGGGAACCTCAGCTTTAAGTTATAAAAGGAAAAAGTGGCACAGCTACAATGGGACCCACTGTCTCCTGGGTCCCAATCCAGGGCTTTTTCACCAAACTAAACAGGCTTTGTCAAGGTAATAATAAACTGAACACTTTCAAATCACAACTTAAGTGATTCCTTTTGTAAAATAATTAATCCGACTTTATCCATTAGTATTTGATAACTGCCTCGCTTTCCATTATATATAATTGGACAAGTTTCCTTAATTTTATTTAGTGTTTTTCAGGGAAATGGTGTTACGGTTTTCTTAATCCCCATGTCAGGATTTGGAATACTTTACAACACTCTCCAACCAGAAAAATCTCAGAATAAAAGGATAAAATATGCCTAGTAAACAGTCATATGTAACATAAAACTTCTCAGTGTATTATACAAGTTCAACAAGGCAACAAATATTAATGGGTAAGTCCTCTCGTCTTCCACTTGAAGACAGGACATATGTGGGATCTCAGAACATTCTCCCCTGAAGCACCCTTCTGCCCAATAGCTCAGCCTTTTCCTTCCCCGAACCTACCCTGATTTGCTCCAAATGAGAGATTCAGTGCAAAAACTAAACAAGGACCCAGTCCCCAATCACAGGGAACACTACCATCTTCTCCTGCCCCCGGGGCCCGCCTTTCTTGAACGTTTTGATTACCACACTGAGCTGTGTCCGAGCAACAACGCCCCTGCTTGCTTCCACCGCCACCCCGAGCTCCTCAAGGACATGGGCTGCGTCTCATTCACCCCTCACCTCTTACCTCGCCAAACAAAAATGGCTTCATTAGAAGTTTGAATGAAAGCTCAGAGAGAGCCCAAGACAATAAGAAGTACTTATACCTACTAATAACTTTTTCTTTTCCTTTCTCACCAAATGCAGTGTCCACACTACTGATACATTCAACCTTCTAAAGCATAATAAGTCTGGTAAATGGGCCCAAACCCCTTGGCCAGCCTACCTTCCCAGTCTGCCGCTCACTATTCCTTCAGGCACACACCACACGCAAAGTTCACATCAACTTCCACTCACTCAAATACTCTGTGAGGGCCTACAAGGGTATCCATGTGTCAGGGACTCTTCCATGTGACAACTGAGCTCAAGTCCCCTCCTAAAGGCAGTTCCTCACAGATGCCCCATGCTTCTGCACCTCCATGTTGCCTCTGTGATTAACCCCTCTACCCAAACCTGAATGTCTGAATTACAGTTATTTGCTCCTTGAAAGGGGCGGCCGTATCTAATTTATCTCTGCATTCTCAGAGCCCATTGCATAGTAACACGTTTATTTTAGGTGCTCAAAAATATTAACTAAATGCTAAAATAAGTAAATAAAAAATACTATTCGATTCACTCAGTACTTTTCTTTAAAAAAAAAAGTAGTCCAGTTAGCAGTCACCTCCTGAAATCCCCATTAAAGATTTAGTCAGCTTACCTTTAGTCTTCTTGGCCCATCTTTGGCACAGCCCTTCCTTTTACTCCTGGTAAGCACAGTGATAACCTTATCCAACCCCCTCTCAAGGCTGCCAAACACTTTGGTTCCTTTTCTTTTTGGAGTATCCTCTACATGTGCTTGGTTGAGATCCAGTTCCACTGAGCGACACCTATAAAAAAAACACAAATCACCCATGAGCAGAGCTAGGCCTCCTGCCCACTGGGGCCCTCACAGGCTGCGCTTTAGTCCCATTTGCTAGGGATGCCTTATTCAGGTTTCCCAGGGCCAGCTCATCTCATTCCTCAGGAAGCACACAAGTCATCTCCCACTGGAATGTAGTCCCTCCCATTCCCCCCAGCCAAACGCCACTTGGCAAAAGTATTTTTTCCCTACCTTTTTTTTCAGTCAAATATACAAAGAAGTTGAACAAATGATACAATGAACAATTGTGACTATTTTGACACATTTGCTTTTTCTATGCATGTAGATAGATAATATATTAAATATATGTACAGCTTTGCTGAGCCATCTGAAGACGTGACACTTCACTCTGAAACACTTCAGCAAACATTGCCAATAAATAAGGACATCTTCCTGCATCACCACAATACTATTATGACATCAAGAAAATTAATGATGTCATAGTATCATCTAATATCTAGTTCACATTCCAATTCCCTCAGTTGTCCTCAAAATAGATCCTGCTTAAAAAAGTAACTATAAAAGACAATGAAAGGTCACCTATGCTGCAGATCATTCATATACAAGTGGGTTTTCTTTGAAATACCTTTCAGAATCTTTACGATTTTGAGCAACTGCTATCTGTTCGTGGATGTCTGTGCTCTACTGGCAAATGTATAGAGAAAGATGAGCCTCAGAGAAAACACTACGTGGCTGGGGCCAAAGCTGCTGTCTTCCCAGCCAGCTGTACTTTAGGTTAAGGTGCCAGTCGTTCCACTGATGAATTTCACAATTCTACCCCATGAGGAAGGCAGTGGAAACAGCTCCAGTAATGGCCAAAGACCATCCTCATACAGACGTTCCTACAGTCTGACAGAATCTATATGATGGTTTGCCTTAATCGGGTTTATCATATATGAAAAAAGGAAATCTGGCTACACATACTAAAGATCAAAGAGTCTAAAAAACAGAACACTTACCGCCTCTCAGGGCTAATGACACCTGTCATTAACTTCTCTGCTCCTGCTGAATTTACTGGCATTTTAACTGGGGTTTCCTTCAGGCACTGGTTTCTGACTATTAGAAAAACAACACGACCCAAATGTAGTTGACATACTATGGTTTCAAGTTTTCTATCAAGAATGCATTCATTACCCCATTCACTGACTCAGAAATATTGTAATCACTTCACCAGTGATGCTAAGGCTATAATTCTGTAAATAAATGTTTCTGTGTGATTTATAAGAAAAACAAAATCATTTTGCTTTGCAAGTGTGGCTCTCCTTTTTCTTCACTGCAAAACTAAGGCCATGCTTATGATTTTATTATAAATATCATGACAGATCTAAATAGATCACATAAATACAGATTTTGTGATTAATGATTCTACTCTCTATTAATGAGAGTCAATCTGTATTTATACAAGGACCCAATTTATGCCTTTAATTGAAACAGTACTAAGAGGTGTTAATTCAATTCATAGCTCAATTCAACTCATTAAGCCAGTGATTTTCAGCTTTTGTCACCTCATGGCACACACAAATTACTAAAATTCTGTGGCACACCAAAAAATAGATTATATTTGCCTATCTGACAAAAAAAATAGGTATAATATTGATTTACCAATAATAATAATAGTAGTAATTATCTACCCTTTTTGCTCCAAAGTAACTTTTTAAAAAATCAAAATAAATAAATAAATAAATAAGTAAATAAATAAATAAAAAATCAGATGCCTATACTTGTATATAAGGATTTCTGATACCAAATTAACCAATCAGATGCAACTTTATTATGTGAAATGACCAATAAGATGCAACTCTATTCTATGGTCTATATATCTATGGTTCAAAACAGGGCATTCACATGGCTATTGCTGTGTTGGCTGTCATTTTTTTTATTTGACAATCTAAGGGAAAAGAGGTCAGTGCCCCTGACTAGTCAGGTATTGCATGTTTCAAAATCCTTGTGGCACATTGGTTGAAAATCACTGCATTACGCAAAGAGAATGGTCCCCTATGAAAACGTGACAAAAGTTGTTAAAGAGGAGTGAGCGAGCTTCGGTTATTTTTATATTCCCTATTGCAGAATTTTGTGTTTTATTCTGGTTACCAGTAATTAGTAACTTTTCATTCATGATCTAAAAGTTATAACCTTTTAGAAATAATATTCACATTATAATATGTGATATTGAGTTTTTAAAAAGAGATCAGAGGTTTGGTTTGGTTTATGACTATTCTGCCTATTCTCACTGGTCCAACAAGAACAAGAACATAAGATCAATCAGCATCTACGAAAGCAGTTTTCGTCTTTGTATACGGAGAGTATCGACTACCATACATAGTTATCCTTCAACAAATGTGACTGACTGGGTTATACAGGATTCAGAGAAATGAAATTAATGTTTATGTCAAAAATTACTCAGAACAAAAGCAAAATGCAAAGCACTAATGGAAGCTATCAATCGGAGTTTCAGACACTTGCTCCCATAGGCAGCTCTTATGTTTTAAGAAAAAAGGCCAATAATAGCTTTTGACCAACATAATCTTTCTCACAGGAACAAGTCATATAAACTGATGATATTTTAAGATTATAAATTCTCAACTATCCATATTTTAAAACCTTCAGAAATACATAACAAGCAGAAAATATCAATAATAGAAAGGACTATAAGCATCAAAGGTTCTTTTTTAAAAAGCCCTGAACGAGCTGAAGGTCCATCTTATCTCCCTGCCCAACGCCACTCACAAAGGATGTTGTACCTTTATTAAGAGAAATAGCAGAAGAAACCCCACACTGGGAAAAGATGCAATAGCAAATACTATTGAGGTCCTACTATGTGAAAATGTTATCTCACTGAAACCTCATAACAACCACACTCATCATCATCAACTTCATCACTCCCAAGTGGCCTCAAAAGTTGAGGGAAAGTGTCGTTTGAGTTGATAAACTACAGAATGTGATTAACAGGACTTCCAGCAAATATCCTGACAACATTTTTCATATCTTTACATTTAAGTAGAGCTCTGGAACTGGCTATCAGCCCCATTAGCAAACTGGAAGCACAATGACAGGATGTGGTTTAGCAGCAGTCCACATGACAATGTTTCAGAGTTTGTGTTCGTTAGTATCCTAACATAACAAGACTAAGTCACAATTGCTGGGAAAAGGCTAATAAAGTTTAGGTGTCATTTTAAAAAGTGACATAGACTAGATCGTATTCAATAAAATCTCTTTAGGCTCTAATTTATTCATTCCTCCATTCAACAGATATGGCCCCCAATATATGCCAGGAATTAGGCACCTACGATGTACCAGACAATGAACATAGCCCCTCCTATATCCTATGCCATGCTGCAATAAAGACAGCAGACAGTCTCTACTCCCATGACACTATCTCATCCTGCTGAGACCCAGAGCTAGAAGACTGGGTTCACTTCTAGGCACTGTTTTAAGAGGCACACTGAGAAAACAGAATTTTTAGATGAGGCCAGCAATAAAAATGCTGAGGTGTCATAAAGTAAACAGCTTAAATAACTGGTGATGATTAAGCTGAAGAGAGAAAACCTAGGGCAATGAAAGCTGTCACATGTGGACACAGATATCTGGAAGGGCATCACAGCTTTACTCTGTCTGCTGGAGTGTGGGAAGTAGTAGAAGGCTGAGCAGGATCAGATACCAGAACTGGAGATCCAGATGAGTAAGAAGGGCTCAGCAGAGACTTCAGTTTAGTCATTATAAGTGGGAGCAAAGGGACAAACAAAATCTAAACCTGGATGACCTTGGGCAAAACCTTCACTCATCTGAATCTCAGCTCTGAAAAAGGCAGGTGGATTAAATGATCTCTGACTTGCCTTTCAGCTTTGATATCCAATGATGCTGTGATTCAACTTCATATAAATAAAAAAGAGAAAAACTTATCATTTGAGAAAAATCAGAAGTTGACTAATATGCTTTCATTTCAGCTAATGCAAATAACATAATAAAAAAGTAAGCTGGCTTCTAGAAATTCCTGAGAGCAATGGTAGTCTCTGACCTGCTATATCCATTTATTTAGCATGGTAGGAAGAATGGACTTTGAACGTGTTTCCGCAAATACCTTTCGAGGGTGTAGTGTAATGATTTGGTGTAGTGAGTATTTCTCTTTTACGCTGGTTCTTATTAACTGGAGTCTTTGGCTCTGGAAGTACAAAGCACTCTTCATTCTTTACAGCAGACTTAGGAGTACATATATTCTCTTTGTTCTTTAATTTATTGGCAGATGCTTTGCATAAAACTGGAGTTAATGATTTAGATTCCAAACCATTTGATTCTGTGTAATGCTTGGCAAACTGGAAAAAAAAAAAATCGCTAGATAAAGCACACTGGAAGAAGAAAAGTCAATTTCTTTACAACATGCTTTAATCATTTGCAAATTGCCTTGTACCATTTTTACTAAAATGAAATACTATCAAAAGGATATTATTGGCAGTACCAAGGAACTTGAAAATGTATATTCCATTCTCTTTAGTACATGTAGATCACTTTAGTCTGTTCTATTGACAGGTAATTTCCAACATGTTTCAGGCTAAGTTTTTATTCTAACATACCCAGGTCCTAGGCAATATTGAGAATAACCACAAATAAATGCCTAAAAATTGCTTCTTATTACCTAGATTACCATGGTTTGTCTCTTAATATGTACTAAAAATAAAAGTTTAGTACATAATTAGTGCAGAAAAACCATGTTAAAATACTCTAACAGAAATGTTTGCCATAAAATATTTTTTAATCCTTTTGAACTTATGGTTGAGCTTGCACAATAGTTAGGAAAGTCCTCAGAGGTCCAACTAAAAACAGGAGCATGAATCCAGAAATGTAACCAAGTATGAGACAGCCCACTGCCCTACAGGCATCTACCTACTATCTCAGATACCCTATGGCATAGGTTTTAACACCATGGAAGCCTTAGACCCATGCAAGGTGGTAAGTTACATCCAAAGTTCCCATGAAAGGCTATAACTAAAATTTAAAAATTGAAGTAAATATAAAAATGTCCTGCAAATGGTCTTGGCCTTAGCCCTGGAGGAGGAAAAAAACCTCTCCCTTAATAATCTATAAGAGGCTCAGTTGGATGGAGTGTTGACCCATACACCAAAGGTGGCGGGTTCAATTCCTGGTCAGGGCACACACCCAGGTTGCAGATTTGATTCCCAGTTGGGGCATGTGCAAGATGCAACTGATCAATATTTCTCTCTCATATTGATATTTCTCCTCTTTCTCTCCTCCCTTCCTCCCTCTCTAAAAAAATGTTAATAAATAATAATAATAATAATTTGTAAGTAACCACAGGACAGTCTTCACATAGGCCCTGGGGCCAAATTCATACTATGTGCATGGGTACCCGAAATCGAAAGCCTAGAATTTAATTTAAAGTAGTCCTAAATTGGTTGTTTTCCAGAAGCATGGTAGAATCCAACACAACCCAAGCTCTCAATCCTTAGTCCAAGCCTCAAAGTATTCCCACAGAGTCTGTTATATAATTGAGAAGAACACAGAATGTCTGCTATCCTGTTAGAACTACTAAATGTAGTAATAGAAGAAAAAGGTATTAAAGGCATAGAACTGAAAGAAACAAAACTGTCATCCATAGATGATATAATCGCTATATAAAGCACTCAAAAGAATATACAGTCAGCCCTGGCTCAGTTAGTTGGAGCATTGTCCTGTACACCAAAAGGCTGCGGGTTCAATCCCTGGTAGGGGCATGTATGGGAGGCAACTCTCTCTCTCACATCTCTTTCTCTCTCTCTCTCTCTCTCTCTCCCTGTTCCACTCTCCCTAAAATCAATGAAAACGTATCTTCGGGTGAGGGTTTAAAAAACATATATATAAATAAAAAAATAAAAGTACCTAGAAGTAAATCTAATAAAAGGTATGTAAGATCTTTCTGGAGAAATTTAGAAACTTTATTAAAGGCAATTAACTAGAAGCTAATAAATGGAGAGGAGTACTATGTTTATGGACAGGGGATTTAAGGGTCTAAATTGCAATTTTTCCCAATCTGAATCTTAAATTCAGTGTAATTTCAATTTTTTAAAAAATATATCTTTATTGATTTCAGAGAGAGGAAAGGAGAAGGAGAGAGAGACAGAAACGTCAATGATGAGAGAGTCATTGATCGGCTGCCTCCTGCAAGCCCCCGACTGGGGATTGAGCCCGCAACCCAGGCATGTGCCCTGACAGGGAATCGAACCCTGACCACCTGGATCCCAGGTCCATGCTCAACTGCTGAGCCACACCCGACTGGGCGTAATTTCAATTTTTGAGTATGTGAAGTTTGTCAAGATGATTCTAAAATGTGTATGGGAATGCAAAGAGGCAAGCATAAGAGGAAACTGGCCTACGGAAGAATGAGGAAATTGGTCACCCTGATAGAAGAGCTATTATAGAATTAAGATGTGTGGTACCTGCTGCTGTGTTTCACTGCGAAGGAAGGAGTACACTCTGTGTGGCCCCCTCAGAGAGTGGAAGAAAAATATTAACTGTACATCTAAAAGCTCAACAAACTCCAAGTAGGATAAAAAGATTTTCAAAAGGAGAGGAAAATATATCTTCCGGTGAAGATGCTAGGTTGGAGGAGAGGGAGTTGACTACAAAGGGGCCTGAGGGAATTTGGGGGCAACAGAACTGTTCTTGATTTTGGCTGTGGTTACACAACTGCATGTATTTGTCAAAACACAGAATTGTACACTGAAATAGCGTATTTAACTACATGTAAATTATACCTCATTAGAAAAAAGAGAGACAAGTAGTAAAGTGTTCCATAATGGAATCTTGGCTTTCTTCAACTTGGAAATAATGAGCATTCCATTCATTCATATTCCAATAATCTTTCATTAATGTTTTCTTTCTTTTTTTATTGATTTTAGAGACAGAGAGGAAGAGGGGGAGGGAGAGAGGGAGAGAGACAAAGAGAGAAACATCAATTTGTTGTTCCACTTATTTATGCAATCATTGGTTGATTCTCATATGTGCCCTGACCAGGATCGAACCCGAAACCTCAGTGTAGCGGTACGACACTCTAACCAACTGAACTACCAGCCCAGGACTCTCATTAATGCTTTCAGTGGTTTAGGAATTCATTAAGTTTGCAAACACATACTAGATTGCATGCTAGAGCCTAGATGTTTTTATAACTGAGATAATATATTCTGCTTTAAGCAATAATAAAATTAACCAACCTGTGGTGTTTGGGGAGTAGCCACATCTGTTGACAAACTGTCTTCATACCATTCACAGTCTATTAATCCAGCCACATAATTTTCATCACTTGTGGACATATCTTCTAGACTCAGGTTCTTTGACTATTCAAAAATAGAAGCATCATAATTCAATTTTTAAAATAGCATATTCCCAGCACAGGGTAAGGCCCTGGAAGCAGAAACAAATGAGAGGGAGTGTACTGAAGAAGCTTACCATTCAGAAAACAGGAAGTAAAAAAATTTTAATTCAGATTATTAGATGGAGAATCTCTGACTCTCAAGCAACAAGTCTTGGAACTTTCTTATGTTTAGAGCATACTACTTAGCTTGTCATTACGAGATGATCACTAATGCCAGACAAATAACTCCTTTGAAAATCTACAAATAAAAAGCTCTGACAAAGTAGAAGATGGAAGGGAAACAACTTTGAAATACAGGTTTCTTAGTTGTAAGAACACACAGGGTAGTTAGCAATTTATACTAGGAATAAATTAGCCTTATGGACGATGTCCTGGGGACAGGATATTTGAGGTCCTGGGCTAATACCACCAGAGTCATTTCTTTTCCCTCATTCTTCCTGTCTATAAACTAAGGTTATACCAAATACTCCTTAAATTCTAAGACGAGTGTGACTGGGTTTTTTATTTCTCCTTCCTTCCCTTGCCCTCAACACCTGGTTACCCTGGCCAAGCAATTTTACTTGAATTTCTTACACTTCATCTTCTTTTCCAGTCCCTCTGCCACTGTTCTCATCCAAGGAAAAAACTTCTCAGACTCAAACTATTCAAACACACAATACGGTCTCTGGTCTCTCAAGCAGGAATGACAGACTCTCCAGGACTGTCCATTGCCACTGACTGGCCCTAGCTGCATGGAGTGCTAGCTGAGAAAAATACTCCAGCTAAGTCCAGGCTCAGTGCGGGAAAGTGCGGTGCTAGATGAATGACGCTGTCATGGGTGTTACAGTAGAGTAACAGCACACACTTATCTGACTGGGCAATTCTATATACCACTGGGTGAATTATTTAAAATTACAGTCATATCAGTGTCATGTCTTGCTCAAAAATCCATGGTTCCCACTACCCAGAGCGTAAAGTCTAACCCCTGAGCCATGGGATTTCAAGGTTCTCTCCAATCTCTCACCCTCCCTTCCAGCTCACGGGCTCTCTGGCCCCCTCACTCTCCTCCTCCTTGAACTCATCATTTTGCCAAACAGGGCTAGTCACTGTCAATAGGATATATCAAGCACATATATCAAGCCTGAGCTTCTGCTAATTAATTACATCCGTCTTGCTCTGAATATTGTGCTCTTTTCCATTTTCCCAAACTTGACTGTGGGTCCAGTTTGGATCACGCATGGCGATCACTCCCATCCTCAAAGGCCCAGAGCACACCTCTAGCCCCTTTATCTGGCACTAATCATCCACCACAGCAATTTCAACTGGTGTGCAGCAAGAACTTTTAAAACATGCAGGCTATTTAGTCAGGGCCATTGACCTCTTTTCCCCTAGACTGTCAAAAAACTGACAGCAGCCAACTCAACAATACCAATCTGGTGTGGCTGAAGCAAAAGCATACCTTTTTTGTCAGATCGGCAAAAAATATATTTTTGGTGTGCCACAGCATTTTAGTAATTCATTTCTGTGCCACGAGATGAAAAAGGCTGAAAGTCGCTGATCTACTATATGTAGTGTAACAACTGTTAGAAACCAAGTACCACACTTCACAGAGATTTGTTTCCCAAAAGTGTAGCATGGGGCCTGAAAATGCTAATGATGTTGATGATGATGTGGTCTTTTGTGATTCTTGAATTAGATTGTATTGTTTTGCTGAAAGTTCCATCTACTGATTAACAGTTCAGGATTACTTACTTCCTTATAAACAAAACCCCAAGAAAAAAGGTGATCCGATCAAAGGGGGAAATAGTATGAAGAGGCTTATGTGGCTTGATTCAAGTCCCAATGTTTTGCATAAAGATCAGAAAAGAACCCAAAATCTGATTTCTACTACAGTTCTTGTCATTAAAATGTCTATATGGTATAAAAATTGATTCAATAATATGAATTGAATGCCCAAATAATTAAATTATTAGGTAAATGCTCATTAGATGGAAGTTGAGTAAATCTCTTCCCAGATCTTTTCCACTCCGATACTTTATGAATCATACAAACACATGAATTGAGACCAGCCCATCCAATGGCTTAGGAAAATGTCTCAGACCTCTAAACTGAGGTATCTTGAATTTAAAACTTTTGCTGAAGAGTTTATTCTAAGTACACAGTATCTATTGCCTTTCTGAGACGACCATGATCAGAAGCAAAGCTCATGCTTTTGTGTGCTCCTGTATCCACGTTGAGTCTGAGAGTTTAAAGAGTTTGGTGATGTGGACGGGATGGCTGATGGGCTGATCATAAAGCCCATGGATAAAAGATCTGCCTGGGCGTGGGGTATTCACCAGCCCAACAAAACTCTCCAAGAACAACACGGCAGAAAAACTATTCCAGGAATAAGGTTATCTCACTTCAGAGATTTCTTTACACAACAGACAACCTGCACTAACACTTTTTAGTTCTTAGTTTGGTCAAAGACCAACTGGGGAGGAAAGGAGAGAGACAAGTTAGGTCTGGAGTGGACATAAGACCAACTATATCTGCAGCACATAACTGATAAGTGACAAAAAGAGATCTAAATGAAACATTAAAGGGAATTCAATAAAAAACCATAAAAGAGGGGCCTGCATTTTAACTTTTTTTTAGAGTTTTGAGACGTAAGGGGGGGAAAATCACTTTACCCACATAATCCTTTAGGCCATACTGGATTCCATAAAGAGGACCAACCATCTCTGAGAATAATAAAAGTACAGTTTCCTAGTGCTAAATCATTTAAACTACAACCTGAATTAAATCTGAGAGAAGATTAAATTACAAAGTTCCACACACAGCAGGCAAAGTATTTGGAAGAAAACAAGAGACTAATGTGAGCATTTAGGATGACATGGTCCAGACAGAAAAAGCTTCTCTGCTGTTCTAAATGTTCATGACAAAAGAAAGTGAGAAAAAGACAACAAAGTAGAAAAAAATAATTTGGTCACAACTAATTCATACAAAGAAGCTGAGCTGCATGAGCTATTGCTACTGCTCAACAAACAAAAACCTAAGCCCTTAATATAAATGAGTATCAAAACAGTCATTGAAATATTTCATGTCCTATAAAGTATACGTCCAATATTCATAGACTTACTCCCAACAATTTTAAAAATTATCTACAGTTCAGCAATACTGTGTCCTTTAAAAGCACTTAAATGTACATAAATTATATAAATAAGCATACTAAAAATAGAACCTAAGGACACAGTAAAATATAAATTATATTATCTATAGATAGTAGACTTATAGATAAACTATTTTCCTTTAGCTTATCTGTGGCTTAAACTTTTTCTACAACAATCAGGAATTACTTTTGTAAAACACAGGGGGAGGGAGGATTTTTTTTAAAACTCCATGTTAACATTCAAAACTTTAGAGTTCAAGTTCAGAATTTCCCATTTTTCCCATCAAAAATATTTAAATCATAAACGTCTTGCCTCTGGCTCCTTGACACTAGCAAAGTTGACTTTCCCAGTGGTGTATCCACTCATGAACAGGGCGGGCACATGGCAAGAGCAGTAGGTGTTCACACAAAAGGTTCTAACATTTACCTTGACGTTTAACGGGGTATCACTGGCTTGTCCCCAGGAAAAAGGAGGAAGCCTTAAACGAACTGGTTTTCCCCGAGCCTTCTTGGCTAGAAGCAGAAGATACGTAGCTGTGAGATGATCATACTGCCACTGCAAGAAAAGAAAATCAAGTTGTTTAGAAGATTAAAGTTGTTTTTTGAAATAATGTTCCAGTTTAAATTTTTTTTCCTTGGTGTAATAGACATTCAGAATTTAAACATTTTTTTAGCTTTACAAGGCATATCATGAAAAGCAGCAATCCCCTGCCCACACCCATTTCCACTCCCCAGAAAGAACCACTTTTAAACACCTCTGGCTGTTTTTTCTATATTCCTAAATTAATTGTTTATACAGCTTTAATTTTTTCTTCAGCTTCAGATACTATCTATAGACTTCCTACTGTGTAGAATTTAGCTCTACTATAATTCTTTTCTTCCCCACACATCTCTCCTCCCTGCATCCTGTTATAATTTTATCATTTTAGTAAATCAATATTTAGGTTATTATTATGTAAATACACAGTATTCACAACTAAGTTAAGGTAATGTACAAGTATTTAATTAGTACATCAACCAATAAGAACAAGGCCAAGAGGTGAATCGGGTTCTAGGGACCCGTCATGCTAATAATTATCCTTTTAATGATAGATTTGAGGTGGGACTAGAGGGAGGTGCCTAGGGCTCATAGGAGATAACAGGAGAACAGGGAGGGCACTCTGGGTAGTGGTTACTTACCAATCAGTATATAAATATTAGTATCTTAACAACCAGTATGGCCACACTGGCTGAGTATCAGCTCTGCAGCTAAACCATACATGGAGCTATTCTTGCATTTCCTTCTTTTAGAACCTGTTTTTTCCTGAAGTTAAATCTTTTAAAGGCAGTTATTCCTCTAAGTCAACAGTCTCTGACACTCTTCACCTCCTCTTAACATGCTCACACATATCAACTAATCTGTCTCCTGCTCTGTCTCCCTTTTGGAGACATTCCTCTTAATGTCTGCATTCCACACTCCACTATGAACTGGCTTCTTTCTCAGCCTCCAATTCAACTGTTAGTCTTGGATCCTCTTTGCCTCTATCTTACAGTGTATCCCAATTCCCTAGATCCTAACTATTCCTCTATCTTTCTTTCTTTTTACTGATCTTAAAGAGAAGAATGGAGAGGGAGGGGGAGAGAAGGGAGAGAGAGGAACATCGATGTGAGAGAGAGACATCAATCGGTTATCTTCTGCTTGTGCCCTGACTGGGGATGGAACCCGAAACCCAGGTATGTGCCCTGACAGGGAATCAAACCAGCCACCTTCTGTTGTACAGCACGACACTCCAACAAACTGAGCCACACCGCCAGGGCCTAAGTATTTCTTTCTTGTTTACCTTCTTGTTCTGGTGGAACACATCCTCCAGTGTGTGGATGAATAGGAGGTAAGTTTTTTGAGAGCTTGTATGTCTGATAAATGACTGCATTCTATCCACACACTTGATTCTAGTTTGGCCAAGTACAGAATTCTAGGTTGATAATAATTTTCAGGTTTTGTTTGTTTGTTTTTTAAATATATCTTTATTGATTTCAGAGAGAGGAAGGAAGAGGGAGAGAGAGATAGAAACATCAATAATAAGAGAGACATTGGTCGGCTGCCTCCTGCACGCCCCTCGCTAGGGATCAAGCCCACAACCCGGGCATGTGCCCTGACCGGGAATCAAACCACAATCTCCTGGATCCTAGGTCAATGTTCAACCACTGAGCCACACTGGGCCGGGCTAATTTTCAGTTTTGAAGACATAGTTCCACGGTCTTCTTGCTTCTAGTGTAGCTATGGAAAAATCTAAAGCCTCTCTGATTCCCAAGACTTTGTATATGATCTATTTTGGTTTTTGTCCCTGAAACTTTTGAATCTTCTTTTCCCCAGTTTTCTGAAGCTTCAATATAGCAGGCCCTTGTGTGGATCTAGTTTCATCATTTAGCTTAAGCCCTGGTTAAGCCCCTTTGTTCTCTGAAATTCTGTTCTGGAATATTTCTTCAGTGGTTTCTTCCCCCTTTCTTCTGTTTTACCTTCTTGCAACTTACATTATTTGTATGGAGGATCTTTCTTTCCTCTTCTCTTCTATTTGTGCATCTCTTTGTCTTTAGGTTCTGCTTTGGGAAGACTTCACATTAACTCCTTTTCAAACATTTCTTCTGGGTGTTTCATTTCTTTGGTCACATTTTAAGTTTCCAAGAGCTATTTCTTGAAACGTTCCTTTTTAGTCATCTTGTTCCCATTTCAGAAAGAAATAGCTTCTCTTATCTCTGAGAATATTAGTTACCATTTCTTAGCCATTTTCCCCACTTTCTGTTATCTGTTTTTTCCCGACCATCTTTACTTTTTCTTCCCTCTCCCTACCAACCCACGCCACTTGTTTTGAGCAGCGGCTTTCGTATTAGAGGTTTCCTCAAATATCTGGTGATCTTTGTCTGTCTCCATTTAAAAGTGAAGAATTATAACACAGCTAACTAAAGGCTCTATGTGTAGTCTGGGGCTGCTTACCACCTTGGGGACTTTACTCGAAGGCACGTTTTCAACCAGTGTGCTGTAAGAATTTTTAAAACATGTGATACCTGACTGTTTAGTCAGGGGCACTGACCTCTTTTCCCTAAGATTGTCAAATAAAAAAATGACTACAGCCAACACAACAGCCCTCCAGTGTGAATGAATCAAAATTATACCTTTTTTTTTAGTCAGATCGGCAAAATATATATATTTTGGTGTGCCACAGATTTTAGTAATTTGTTTATGTGTGCCACGAGATAAAAATGGTTGAAAATTGCTGCTTTCAGGTAAACAGAAAATCTGAACTCCCAACCATTGCTATAGTAGGTTTTTTTCTCTTGGCTTTTCCCTAGAGATGAATCTTCCAATATTTTCCCACCCCCACTACAAACAGGATAAAATCCTAGTTCCAGCTTCTCAGCGTTGAACAGTGAAGGGGGTTAGAGGCAGTGGCTCACTGTGCAGTGTTCAGCCTGTGTGTGTCCACGCAGCCTTTTCTCAATGGCTCATTGCCCCCATTCGAGCTGCGTCTGGTACTAGAGTGCCTCTTGTTCAAAGTCTCCAGTCTTCTGCTGGGGTGGGGAAGAGGTGGCTGTCATGCGGCCCGAGGTAGAAAAAGGGACCTGGGGTCTAACTGCTTCCAATACAGACTCTCAACCAATCTTCCTGGTTTCCACCCTGCTCACTTCCGATCCCAGAAGTTCCTGGCACCGCTGATCCCTGAGCCTTTCTGGAGCTCTGGCACCTAATCAATTTGTTTACTGCCCTTTCCCACTGCAGGCACTTAGGCTTTCAGCTTTCTCCAAAATGCTATGCCAGCGGCCACTTATCTACTTTGTAACTTCCAAAATTTTAGTGACATGACTTTTGTCTCCGCTTTTATTCTCTTTATTGCGATTTTTTTTTTGCCCTTTTATCCCTTTGTTATTTTAGTAAGATTTTAGGAAGTGTTGGATGCAAACATATTTGTTCAATCCAGTGTTTAACTGAAAATTTCTAAATAATGTACTCATAAGACTATGAGACTCTCTGCCCTGGAAAGTGTTAATTTTAATAATACTGAATAATATTTCAATGCTGTGTATCTCCTCAAAGTACATGACCCAAAGAGGTCTACTACCAGTTCTATTCTTTTTTTTTTAATATATCTTAACTGATTTCAGAGAGAGGAAAGGAGAGGGAGAGAGAGAGACAGAAACATCAATGATGAGAGAGTCATTGATCGGCTGCCTCCTGCACGCCCCGACTGGGGATCAAGCCCGCAACCCGGGCATGTGCCCTGACCGGGAATCAAACCCCGATCGCCTGGATCCTAGGCCAATGCTCAACCGCTGAACCACGCCCGGCCAGGCAGTTCTGTTCTTATTAATAAATTTTACCAGTTAATATTTTAGATGGCCACAGTCATAGTATATGCTTTGAAATTTATACAATGGATCTAACCATCTAGTTGGAAAAGTATAAACTACTAAGATAAGTTAACACAGAATTTTCCCTTTAATCCAGACAGAGCAGGGGGAAGGAAGCACAGAGCAGGTTTCATGGAGAAAGTACTTAGGAACTGGGTGAAAACAATGTAGTTAGAATCACTCTCCACTTTCCAAAAACTGCATTAAAGATTTTTTACCACCTCCCACATGTATGGTCTCATCGATGAGAGCCACCTTTCTGAGAAAGATACCATAAACTAATTAGAGACAAGGGCTAAGAAACAAGTTCCCACTTGCTTATCAACAATGGCATGACCCAGGCATTGTAAACAACACCTGCACAGTGCCAAGAGTTTTAAATGGAGTTTCCTAAGCAAGCCTAGGAGTTTACAGCCATCCTCTAAGCCCTCTTTCCCTCTAGGCATAAAAAGCTTCCTTTTTATAACTTTTTTGCCATAGCCACTGCATATTACTCATTATGATAAGGTGCACAGGGGAGTTCTGTGTTGAATAACAGATAAATCAACACATTAGTTACGCTTTCAGGTGATGTCAATCCTCAAGTCTGACATAACCAATGTCTCCCTTATCTTTTAGACAGGTCCCTCTTTTGAAAGTAAAATGTCTGAAAGTAAAGCAATAGCTTTACCTGTTATAAAGAAAGTACCATTTCTAGAAAACTAAAAGCATTTTTAAACCCTGCCATTGTTCAGACAGAAGACCAAATATTAAAGAACTGCGCGGGCACCTGGGCTGAGGAAAAACAACTATTGGTACAGAGGGTTTGAAAAATTGAGGGGTCCTTCTCCTGACCTTGCTCCCAAGGCCTTCAATCTTTAAACTCACAGAGCACACAGGCATTTGCACTGTAGGGGTGGGGTAAAGGGATGTCTTGGTCTGACTGATTCACATATGCACATGTGACTCTCAGTGAAGTTCCCCGACCAGATGACTGGCAGCTCCCACAGTCCAGAGGAACTCGTAGCTGGGAGAATAGGGGAAAGAAAGGAAAGCAATGAGACGGGAGCTCTAGCCCCACTGCTGGGAATCTCAAGGGGGCTTCAATGAGACAGCTAAAATCAGGAAATGTATGGAACTCTGACTTCTGCATAGAAGAAGCAGTTTAAAAGTGCTTCTAATCAGTTGAATGTTTGGGCATAATACTGTTTTCTCTCTCCTTGCACAAAGATCAATAGCACCATGGCAGCACGGATCACACTAAACTGATCTCTCTCTGTCCTAACTGCTCCAGAAGTAAAGGCAGAGCTCTCAAGATACCAGAAAAATAAGAACACAGATGATCTCAAACCTGGTTTTCCTGAGGCTCTTTAAACTATAAAGTACTCAGGACCAAGGTGAATTCTCTGAGGCTACCTAGACCAGGATTTCTCAACCTCAACTCTACTGACATTTGACCTGGATAATTCTTTATTGTGAGGGGCTATTCTGTGCATCATAGGGTATTTAGCAGCATCCCCAACCTCCACCAGGAATGCCATTAGCATATACACAAACCCCAATTGTGACAACCAAAAATGTACTGAGGGGCAAAATCACTGTCAGTTGAGAAACAATGACATAGACCATGCTTTTCAAGCTTTAATGTACATATGAATCACTCAGAGATTTTATTAAGATGCAGATTCTGATTCTGTAGGTCTGAGGTGGGGTCCGAGATCCTGCATTTTCAATAAACACCAAGTGATGCTGACGCTGCTGGTCCTAGAGTATCCTTTGAACAGCAAGAATCTAGAGCAGTACTTCTCAACTCCTGGCTGCATAATGCAATCATTTGGGAAGCTCTAAAAAATTCTGATGCCTAGGCCACACCCCAGGCCATAATAATCTCTGAGGGTGGGACCGAAGCATCAGGGTTAAAGTTCCCAGGTGATTCCAATGTTGAGCCAAGGTTAAGGAGATGTATTCTATTCATCTCTAGGACTGGAAAATAAGTACAGACATAGACAGGCACTTAAGAATGAGGGAAGGGTATAAAAGAAGAGAAACAATTACTTTCCTCACAGCATTCTTGAACTTGGTCATTCCTGGCTCTCAGAATAACTGAGAAATTCAGAAATGTAATTCCAGAAAACAATCCCTACCATGCCTCATTTCTATTTTCTTTTCTGTATCAGAAGTAAAGAAGACAATTCCTAGTTCCATTTCACTTCTAAGTTTCAAAAATTGTACTTAGAGACCACATAAAGATACTATTTTAAAGATTTTTTTTCAATGATTCTTGAAATTCTGAGTATGTTACTTTTAACATTTAAATTTTTAAAGTTTGTGAATCTCATACCAAATTTTTTCTGGATAAAATGACATGATGTATAGGATTTGCTTTGAAATACCCAGCTGGAAAGTGCAGATGGGGGAGGGTGCTGGGATATACAGGATGTACTCAAAAAATGTATGCACGCTTTATCAATTTTGATAAACACTGCCTTTATAATTATTCAATGTGTGTGTATACACTTTTTTGGGGACACCTTATAGATAAAATTGGCAAAACATTAATAGCCTTTGAAACTGGATGATCAGTACATGGAAGATCATTATTATTCCACTATTCTCTCCACTTTTGAAAATTTCTATAACAAAAATGTAAAAAGAAATTTTATGTCTCTGAAAAACAGACTTCTATTAAAGATCATCCCAAAGAAAAAGGCATGCAATTTTTTTAAAGTTGCTTATATGAAAACTTCACATTTTCATTGTAAAAGACTAAGGACCTATATATCCTGCAGCAATTCCCAATTCTTGCCATTCCTTTTTATTCCATGAAAAAGTAAATTATCATTCTGTTTTCCAGACATCTCCAGAGCCTTTGCTTATTATGTCATTCAAATAATTCCTTTCTTTCTATCTCGTCCTCACTTAAAAGAACTGGGGCTTAGTAAAGTTTTGTCTAATAAAAAAAAAAAAAAGAAGTACTTAAGGCTTTACCTTGCAAGTTAGAAAACAGAAGAAAAACAACAACAATACAACTCATAGGTGATGAAAAGACACAGAACTGAACTGAGAGAAAATTGGGAGCAATCCCAGCCCAGCATTGCCATCATACTCAGAGACAGGTCTGAGTGCCTCTATCTCTGGGAAATATGGATTCTAGAGATTAAACATCTGAGAGAGTTAAAATGATCCAACACCAGAAATCATGATAATGATTTCAAGGTATTTGCTTCATCAGCTTAGGGGTGATGTGGTGCTACAGGGTTGTTTTTAGGTAAGAAGAAAACTTGTTTTGCGTTTACCTTAATTTCTACAGCAGAATCGTAATTTCATGTTAGAGAATTTAAAGTAGTCAAAATCAGAATTCTGTCAATTCCCTGGACTAGTTTGTTCTGTTTCTTAGTTTTTTCCACCATAATTCTCTTTAATCAATGCCATTTTTAAAAAGGCTATCCAGCAGACATTAAAAAAGAGTTGAGTGAAAATCACACATAAATACAAAATAAGTGCAATAGCCCTGGCCAGGTGGTTCAGTTGGTTGGAACGTTGTCCCGTATACCAAAAGGTTGCAGGTTCGATTCCCGGTCAGGGCACATACCTAAGTTGTGGGTTCCATCCCCGGTCGGGATGTGTACGGGAGGCAACTGATCCATGTTTCTCTCTCACATCAATGTCTCTCCCCGTCTCTGTCCCCACATCCCACTCTCTCCCCTCTTCCTCTCTCTCTAAAAACCAACAATAGTCAGTAAAATAGTTACACCCATGGTAAAATCATAGGTCTGACAAGCTACCCCATTTTTAATGTACTGATAAAATCAAGAACAATGAAATAAAAGGCATTACTCTCAAATTCATGCTGCATTTCTTACCAGTGAAACTAAATCCTCCATTGTCTGCCTGTTGTTTCTGTGATGCACAGAAAGTTCTGTTATACAGTCTTCATCAAGGTGAATAAGCTACAAAAAAATTTTTAAAGTCTTTATTAACAAAGAAATTACAAAATACAGGGTGGGGCAAAAGTAGGTTTACAGTTGTGAGTACATGAAACACAGAGTTTATTCTGGTATTATTTATGATTGTGTTATTTTTCTATACAAACTGTAAACCTACATTTGTCCCACCTTTATTTGTTCTGAAATTTTAAAAGTATCATAATTACTTTGTAAAATGAAACATCACTTTGTAAAAGCAACATGAGTTTGTAAAACTCCTGGGTAAGAATAATCATTCTCCACAATTTTTAAAGATGTAAGCAGATGACAATAATTCAAGAAGATAAGCTCTTTGCCTGGCTGGGCATGGCTCAACAGTTGAGCGTCAACCTAGGATCCAGGAGATCGGGGTTCGATTCCTGGTCAGGGTACATGCCCAGGTTGCGGGCTCGATCCCCAGTCGGAGGCGTGCAGGAGGCAGCCGATCAATGACTCTCTCATCATTGATATTTCTATCTCTTGTCTCTCCCTCTCCCTTCCTCTCTCTGAAATCAATAAAGATATATTAAAAAAAAAAAAAAAGAAAGGGCCTGAGTGGTAAGGGGAGTTAATCATTAAAATGGTGGTTAAAGGAACTGGAAAAGAGAAAACCACTGAGCCACACCCGGCCGGGCCAGGCCCTTTCTTTCTATCACACAATCCAGGCTGTCACTGACCCTCAAGGTGAGGTTTACAGAACCAAACGTAATATGCCAAAAGAGGTTTGCCCAACACAAGGCAGAACAGTATCATGGAGTTCCCTTGTTCTGGGCAGCACACTTGTAACAAAGGGCTCAAGAGAAAGACATGCTGCCATCATGAAAAAAGAACAGTAGAGACAACCACCTGCATGACTGGCTGGTAGGAGGACAACCTCATGGACTACAGAGAATGCGGAGACCAAAAAGGAGCATACTCATGGTACTGTGAAGGCCTGACGTGCTAAGAATAAGTTTTCGTTGGGTTGCCTTGACCTTGGCAGCTCCCAAAACTATAAATTCCCCCTTCAGGAAGGGCTCATCCTCAAAAGCCCAGACACTTTACCATCTAGTTAGGCACCTTCTTGTTAACATTATCACTGTTCAAACAAGAAAGGAAAGACTTCTGGGGTGCCCTCCAAGACCTTAAGTTACTCTCCTTTAAAAAAGAAAAAAAAGCACCCTTCTCTCTTTTCCATAGCCTTCCGCTCTGTACCTTTACCACAGGGTGTGTGTGTGGGAAAGAAGCGAAAGGTAGGAAGGAGGTGCTATTCTCTTTCCTGGGCCCCTAAATTAAAAAGAATGAAAAGAGTGGGGTGGACAAGACACCCAAGTCTGAAAATTATGGCTCAATACTTCGTTTTAAGTACTAAATTCCCAGCCACACATACTCAAGTTAAATTAAACACAAAAACGCATACCAAAACTAACCAATTATTTTGGATTATCTGTGCCTACTACAATTCCTGTTCAGCAGGGCAGAAAATAAAAGTGAATATAACTTCTAATTGATACAATACTTAGGTACTAGAGCTATGTGTGAAAATGATAGGAGACCATGCATAGAGTTACAGAATAGAATCTATACTCTAAATATCCAAGTAAATCTGAATTACTTTTATAGATCACTCTTGACAAAACCCAATACTGAGAGAGAAAAACAAAGACTTTGAAAAGCAAGAACAACCCTTTATACCTCTTCTGTATGTAAGCCATTTGATCCCTGCAACAGCTCTGAAAGGCAGGCAAGACAGATGAATAACACAGCATGTAAACGCACTCTGTAATCCCCATAACATAACCCGAACACGCAAGACATTAGAACGCCCATATTAGAGATGAGAAAGTGATGACTCAGAAAAGTTTGCACACTCTGCCCAAGACTGGTGTTTTCATTCCTAGCCAGGGTTTTTTCCTACTTCACCACAATGCCACCACTCCATGACTTTGCTCCAGTATTTTCAAACAGTGACCAGACAAGCACTGCTTATCACAAAGGCTTCGCTACACAGGATACAGGCCCTGAGGTTGAACTAGATGACCTATCAGGTTCATTACATTCTGCAGCCCTTTTGTCTGGGTTCAAATCTTGGTTCTATACTTACTAGTTGTTTGACCTTACCCTCAGTTGCTTCATCTGCTAAATGGGAACAATAACAGTTGTTCCCTACTTCAGAGGGTTGATATGAGGATTAAATGAGTTATAAGAGTTAAAAACATAAAGCCCATAGAATAGCACCTGACTCTTAAAGGTATTGTCCTAAGGGCTATGGCTATATTACACTATAGTATAATATACAGAAAGTTCTTGCTATAATAGCATGCTATTCTGTTATAGTAAATATTCAATAAATATTAGCAATGGTTATACTAAGATATAAGAAAAATTATATACTCTTTTGGAATGCTCAACACTGTGCATTTTACTTTATACTGTGCCTCAATTTAAAATAATTTTTGTTGTTGAAATCAGAGACTTTCTTCATTTTTGGCATCTGCTCCACTGCAAACAGTAGTGCATCCTATCCTATTAGAATCATGACTGAGGAGAGGCAAAGCCCTCCCACACATGGAGAGATGATGACCCCCAATGGCTGCACACAAGCATTTGCACCACCTACTCTCTCCACCTCACAACAGGCACTTCCTGATGCTCTGCTCAGATACCCGCACACTCTGCCATTCTTACGCTCTCAGTGTTGATAGCTGTTAGAATTAAGCTGCAGCGTTGATTGTATTTGCTCAATAGATACTAGCAATGTCATGGAGGGCCAAAGAGAATATAGAGAAAAGAAATGTTAGTAGCTGACAGTCATAAGAGAATCAGGAGGGATTTCAGCTCAGGCTGTGTGGCCATAACAGTGGGCAGACTAATGAGAAGGGGCTTACACAAGCACAGTCTATTTCTCCAAGACCAGATGGCCACAGAGAAGAGTATTTATATTTATTGGTGTGATTATCCCAGAAAGTAAATATCTCACAGCTCGTAACTACTCTGGGAAGTAGACAGAACTGATTTAACCTACTTTTTACAGACGAATAAATAGCTTTAGTAAAGTTAAGTAACTTGCCCATGATTCCCAGAGCACTGGTGACAATCTTGACTACACATGAGAAGCACCTGGGAGCTTTAAAAATATCCATTGATGGTTCTGAGATGCGAGGCTCAGGCATCTTTTTAAAGGTCCCAGTGATTCTCATGCGCAGTCTGGGTTAATAACCACTCTCCTAAAGACAAACAGGCAAATATATCACGAGATTGCAAGTCTCCCAAACACCAAAGTGACGAATAAGTCTATGAAGTACATTTTCTTTTATATTTAGACTACATGATTGTAGGTTCTGAATCCAAACAAAGATCACACAATTATTATTATTTTTTTTTATTTCTACTGCATTTCATTTTACTTACAGGATTCTTGCTTTGCCACTCAACAGGACAGTTGTAATCTTGCATGATCCAGGGATGGCTCAGTAGATTTTTCACAGAAATCCGTTTCTTTGGGTCCACCTAGTGGCCATTGAGAAGGAGCCAGAGATTAGCATTCCAAATGAAAAACAACTCTTTTCCTCCTGAGAACTCAAAATTCATCAGAACAGATGTAAACTTTATCATCACAAAAATGCTGTCAAAGACCTTAAAATGGCCTTGGAATAAATTCTTTTCAAAAGGCAACAGAAGCAAGAAAACTATAGCAACCAACATAGGCCTAGAAGATAAATGTTTAACAAACACGAACTTCATTGGTATGGACATTATTCATGAAGTTCAGTCAATCTATTGTATGATGTAATAGTCTTTTGCTGGAAAACCTATTCACAGGAAATATTCACCAATTTAATATTCAAGCAGCCACAGTGCAGGGCATTCATACTGCATATGCAATCTCTACCTCCCGATGAGCTTACAACCACACAGAACAAGTTGAAAAGCACACCTTTCTTTTCCATTTGTAATTTTCAAATGTGAAGAGAGGAAAATTAATCAACAAAGATTAAGTTTTTTGGCGTTTAGAAGAAAGGATGAGGTGTTTTCAATCTCATTACAGAAATTTGGTGGTCTGGCCCTAGTCAAGGTAAGTCTAAGGTAAATTTTGAATAAAACGTGGAGATGCACTTAATAGAGGGAGAAAATAGGAGATACCGTGAATACATAATAATGAAAAAAATTGCACTAATAAGGGACTCAGATTTTCAAAGTGTTTCCTATTAATCTCATTTTATCCTCATAACAATACATAGCAGTGAAGCCAGGCCAGAATCGCCATTTTATAGATCAGAACTAGGGTAGGTGGCAGGCATACTGACTGGTAGGGTGATACCTAGACCTCAGCATTCCTGTCTTTAACTCTCAGAAGCCATTCCACTAAATTAGGGGTTCTTGAAGTGTGTCCCAGCAGCATCAGTGTCATCTGGGAGCTTGTTAGAGGTGCAAATTCTTAGTCTTGCTCCAGATCTATTGACTCAGACACCTTCAGGGTGGCGCCCAGCGATCTGTATTTTAACAAGCCCATCTGACAATTGCAACACATGCTAACGTTTGAGAACCACTGCACTAGATCACAGGACCCCCTCCATTGTACATCAGCTCATTCAAGCATTTATTAAGTATCTACTACATATCTAATGTACAAGAGTGGGAGTAAGGAAACAGAAGATTGTGGAGCAAGAGCTGGTTAGAGAAAACAGACAATGCTCAAGAAAAAGGAGGAAAAACCACATCAGCAAAGACATGCAATAGACGTTTAAAAGAAAATGCATTTGCAACAGAATTAAGAAAGCATCTAGTAGAGGATATTTGCACAGTAGACATAATGAATGCAATTTTTTAAACTAATAGATAAATGGTGCTGTCCTCCAAATACAGTAGTAACACAGACATGTTAAATTTGGGTCAAACAATTCCAATAGACTTCCATTACTTAAAAATACTAAGTAACAGAGTTTACCTGCAGCATTTGTTGAAGAAGCAGAATGCTACTGGAAGAGAGCCACTTAGGAACCTCATATTTCCCTCGCTACAAAAATAAACAAAGAAAACATTTAAGAGATTTAGGTTCAATCAGCCTTGACACAAATTTCTACGGTAACAAAATGCTGGAGGTTTACTTCCAAACCTGAAGACTTCAACCATTTATAAAATTTGGTAAACATTATTAATAACAAGAAATCCATTTCTTGCTTTAAAGGAAAAAAAAACCAGTAAATTAAATACTATTATCACCTCTAAATTATCCACATATCAGAGAAGGACTAGAGTACAGAGACTGTAAAAGTGGAAAACATAAAGGTTATATAGGGCTTTGGAATCTGCAGTACTCATTGTAATCAATTTTGTATTGCTGAAGCAAATTTTAGTTTATAATCTTGGAACAATGATCAGTTGACAAAATGAGATAGCTTTTAGAAAATCTATTTGGTGGCAGGACATTGGCTGTGGTAAAAACTGGTCACAAATCATCCACAAGGCAGAATTCATAGTCATTGAGAGAAACTGATGAAAGCCACCTTCTAAGGCAAGTACCTTTTTGGGGAATGGAAGAGACTCAGAAGACAAATGTTTCTAATCTGGTATACTCAGGAAATTATAATCACCAAGTCATCAACTAAAAATAAGACCAGGGGCTTGCTAAACACTAACACGTGATAGAATACCTCTATGAAACCTGCCACACACCCGTTTCCCTATTCAGAGGAAATGATATAATCATTTCTCTTAGCAGAGAACAAATTGTTTAATGATGCCAGGATAACAGGTTAATTATTTGAGCAAAATTAAGATAGAACTGTAATTCACAGTCCACACCAAAATTAATTCCACCCAGATTAAAGAGTTAAATGCAAATATAAAACCGTAAGAGTACTTAAAGAAAGCATGGATGTTTATTTTTAGAATCTTTCTAGACATAACAGCAAAACCAAAAACTATAAAGTCTAACACATGACAAAATAAAAAGCTGACATTTCTGTACAGCAAAACACCAATAACAAGGTTAATTAACAGCAAATTGGGGGGGGGGGACCATTTCTACCCACATGACAAAAGATTAATACATTTCATCACATAAAAAGCTCTCACATATCATTAAGATTTCACCACCACCACAAACCTGTTCTTCCCACATTCCCCCCACCCCACCACCACCACCTCATTCAGCAAATGGCAACTGCATTAGCAGGTGCTCTGTCCAAATACCTCGGTGTCATCTTTAGCTTCTCTTTCTCTCACATTTCACATCCAATCCATCAGGAAAATCTATTGGTTCTATGTTCAAAATATATCCAGAACCACTTGTCACTGCCTCCACATCATTAAACTCTCTCATCTGGCATACTATAAGAAGCTTGGAACTGGTCTTCCACTGTCCCCCACAGTCTAGTCTCCACTTACCACCACCAATGTTCTTTTCAGACATCTGGCCTGGGAGCACCCTTCTAGTTACTAGATGGGATGCTGCCTGATCTATGAATTACTTAATAAAGCCAATTAGATCTTTTTTAAAGCCCTGGCTGGTGTTGCTCAGTGGTTAGAGCCTCGGCCCGCACTCTGAAGGGTCTTGAGTTCGATTCCCGGTCAAGGACATGTACCTGGGTTGCGGGTTCAATCCCCACCCCCAGTCGGGGCACATGCGGGAAGGAACCAGCTGATGTTCTCTCTCACATCGATGTGTGGTTTTTTCAGTGTGGTTTTTTTTTCTTTTTTTTTTTAAATATATCTTTATTGATTTCAGAGAGAAGAAAGGAGAGGGAGAGAGAGAGACAGAAACATCAATGATAAGAGAGTCATTGATCGGCTGCCTCCTGCACACCCCCTGCTGGGGATGGAGCCCAAAACCCAGGCACGTGCCCTGACCGGGAATCGAACCCCAATTACCTGGATCCTAGGTTGATACTCAACCGCTGAGCCACACCCAGCCGAGCATGTGGGTGTTTTTTTTTCTCTTCTCTCTCTCTCTCTTTTCCCCTCCCTCCCTCCCACTCTATCTGAAAAGCAATGGAAAAAATATCCTCAGGTGAGGATTAACAAAAAAACAACAAAAAAATAGGGTCTGATCATGTCACTTCACTACTCAAAACTCTCCAATGTCTCCTTGTCTTGCTCAGAATGAAATCCAAATTCCTTACTCTGGCTCTAAGGCCCTCCCTGGTCTGTATCCCCACATCCAGCCCACTCCTTGCTACCTCTCAAATTCACCTCCTAACTCTACCCTCACTCATTAAACATGTCAAACACAGTCCTGTCTTAAGGCCTTGCACTTTGTTCCCTCTGCCTATAATGCTTTCCCCAGATATCAACAGTTCTTGTGCCTTAATCTTCAGATCTCCACTTAAATATCAGTGGTATCAGGGAGGCCTCCCCTTACCACCTTTATAAATAGCATTCCCCGTCCTCTACCCCATCCATCATTCTCTACCTCCCTTTCATACCTACTTCTCTTTGTAGTACCATCCCCGCTTGTCAAATGCAATATTTATTTTCTGCCTCACTACATTAGAACATAAGCTCCTTAATCACAGGGATTTTGTCTGTGCTGTTCACCTAAACTGTCTGGCCCTAGTATGCAAAAGGTGCTCAATTAATATTTAATAAATGAAGGAACGGGATAAAAAAGCATACATTCCAAAAGAAAATGGGCAAATTGTCACAGGTAATGCCCAAAACAAGAATTTATAAATTGCCAATAAACATGAAAATGTTAAACTAATCTAATAATTAAAAAGTAATTAATTTAAACAAGAATATGATACCATCTGTTGTCTATCAAACTGACAAACTTTAAACAAAAATTACTCAGTACTAGTCAGAGTTCAGGGACAAGAGTGCCTATATATATACAACTAGAGAGCATAAACTTTTATGAATAATACTTTAGAAATACATATGTATAAAAAGCATTCAAAATTGCATATCCTTGACTCAGCAATTTCACTTCTAGCAATATATCCTCAGCAAATAATGTGGTATGCAAAAATTTATGAACAGTAACATTCAACACAGAATTGTTTCTGGTAACTTTGGAAACTAAGGAACATAGTCTGATATGGCAAACTTCAGAGCGTCACGAAAATTAATGAAAGACAAAATTAACTGAATAAAGACTCTGGGTTAGAAATATAACATAGGAGGCCCAGGGAGCCAAGGCTCACGCGCGCACACATCAACACTAACTGAACGAGGCTAGAAGGGTGGAGGCAGGTAGGTGATGGAGCCATTGACTAGCCCCGACACTGGCATTCTCTGCTCTTATGAACTGTCTAGGTCATAATTCTTACCAGAAATCAGTCCAGCTTAAAGGTGAGGGGAGAAACAGACAGGTATGGATTTTGATTATGTTAAAGAAATAAAAAAGTTTCAAAGAAGCCTTATCAAGCACTGAATTTAAAAAGAAAAGGTGTTGACATCAAAACAGCTCAACCTCTGACTCGGCTTCTCTGATGAGAGTAGACAGGCTGACCTACAAAGTGCTTCCCAGGAAGCACAAAAGCTTCCATTTTACAAATGACATTATTAAAATTTTCATTCTCCTTTATCTAAATCACCTATTACCCAGAAAAATCCACTCTTATTTACACCTTGCCAAGGCTTAACCCTTGCCAGAGTCAGAAACTGACAAAGTTTGTTTCTGAATTATAATAATGAAGCCTCTAATCCGTTTCTCCTTACTGTCCCACATCCATGGCCAACTGAACCCCAAGTTGAAGGCTCAGGCCTATCCCCAGAATGGGGGGTTTTTAGATGCTTCAACCAACTCTCTAGGACTCAGCAGAAAGTCACCTAATTGGCCCCACTCTCCTACCTGAGCTCTTCCTTATTCCTGAGGACAAGGCTTCTCGCGATTCAAATCCTGAGTACTGGACTTGGTCTCTTTCTCAGCAAACTGACCATCTGCCGGTACCTCAAAGATTTTACTTCGTTCTTGCCAGGGTCCCATAGAAAGTAGAGACCAGCCTGGGGCAAGGAACCTCCTACCTGCTTACACTGATCAAATGGTAATGACCTACTTGAATTTCCAATCACGACCTGCTCCTAGTGTCCTGTCACGCCTCACTCACTGGTCAGAGCCCCCATGTGCTCCAACAGGTCTTCCCTCGTGCGCACTGTATGCAGAGCCATTTGCTGCTGAATCTCTGGATACCGTTTGCACTGGGTTGAATACTGCCCAACCGCCACCCCAAAATCCATGTCCACCCAGAACCCATGAGTGTACACTTACTAGGAAATAGGGTCTTTTTCAGATATAATCAAGTTAAGATGAGATCACACTAGGTTAGGGTGAACCCTAAATATAATATGCCTTGTGTTCTTTTAAGAGGGAAATTTAGACACAGAGACACAAACACACTGGGGAGAAGGCCACATGAAGACAGGCAGACTAGAGTGATGCATCTATAAGACAAGGAATGCCAAGCATTGTTGACAAACACCAGAAGCCAGGAAAAGGCAAAGAAGGATTCTCCCCTAGATCCTTCAGAGCATGTCCCTGCTGATACCCTGATTTTGGACTTCTAGCCTCCAGAACTGTGAGAAAATAATGCCTGTTGTTTTAAGCCACCACCTTGTAGTACTTTATGACAACAACCCTAGGAAACTAATATGCCATCTATAAGGATTGAACTTCCTCACATTACCTCTCTCCTGTCAGCACCTGCCCACCCCAAGGATAAGTCTGGTTTCAGGTTCTAGCCCTTTCTGGTTTGCTCTAACACACAGCTAACAGGCCCATAACCAAACCTGGATTTATGCCTTTAAATCCAGAAACTACCATCCAAAACAAAAGTACTCTTAACTAAAAGTAGCAGAATTCTACAGAAAGCAGATTTAAAAATAAATATCCAGACCAACATACTGAATAAGGAGCTCCACCAGACTGATTACAAGTTCTTCTTTGCCTCTTTTTATCACCCCTGTATCATCCCATCTTGAGTTCCTGAAGCATCTTTTAGTACATCCCCAATGCTGGGCTGTAAGCTAGCACCACAGAAGCAGTCCTCTCCAGAAAGAGGCAGAGAACAAGCAAGTGAGAAGTGTGGTGCTTGGCACACTGGAAACAGCAATGGATTGAAGTCATACATTATGTTTGAATCCCAGTTCTGCCTCTTATTAGCTCTTTGAATTTGTAAAAGTTAATTTCTCTGACCCTGTTTTCTAAGAGAGTAGGCTCTGGAGACAGACTGCTTAGATTCAAATCCAGGATCTACTACTTACTAGTTATGTGGATAAGCTATTTAATTTTGCTGTGCCTCAGTTTCCTCATCCATAAAAGGAAATATAATAATAGTATCTACTCCATAAATTCTTGCTAGGATTCAATGATTTAATACATATAAAGCACTAAGCACAGTGCTGGGCACCCAGTGAGAATTTCATATGCATTAGTTTCTACTACTGCTGCTGCATCTATTACTACTGCTGCTGCTACAGTACTAACTGTAAAGCAGTAATGTCATGTATAGGTTTACAAAATAAATAAATAAAGAAGAATGCATGTGAAAGCAGTCAGCATAATGCCTTGTACATAAGAGACAATAAATGTTTCTCCACTCTGACATAAATAGGAGAGGGAGCTTGGGATACTCAAAAAAGTGGTAAAGCAAAGATGGGCATGTTGACCAAAAGCCATGTGTGCCAGAGCACTAAATAATCAGTACAGTAAAAAACAAAAGGCTAGTCATTCTGAGGAATGCCATGGGCCCTCCTAAGGGAGCTTTGCCCCACTACAACTGCCTCAGGATTGCCTGGCAAGAAACACATCAACTAGTCATGTCCCGTTCATATCACCCCCTGAAATGTACCCACCCACTTTCCTGGTTTGGACAGAACAACTCTGTAGAGTACCTTCCACAAGTCACAAGGCCTGTGACTCATCACCACGACCTGACATTCTCAGCTTCAGTCTCTGCACTGAAATACTGGCAGAAATAAAGTCCAAAGCTGAGTTCTGCTGCCAGGCTCAATCCAACATCATATTTGTACACAGTACTTTAAAACACACGGGGCATTTGTACAAATATTTTTATGCTGTGCAGTAGGCAGGGATTATTAACCACATTACACAGATGAGGAAAATACATCTCAGTCAGGGAAATCAAATGCTTGTTCAATATTATAATGCAATGGTTCTCAACTGGGGTGGTTGAGTCCGCCAGGGGACATCAGGTAGTCTCTGGAGATAGCTTGATTGTCACAACTTGGGACCTACTATGGGCAGAGTGGGTAGAGGCCAAGGACGCTGCTAACCATCCGACAATGTACAGGACAGCTTCCAAAACAAAGAATCATCTAGTCCACAATGTCAACAGTGCCTGGCCAGGTGGTTCGCTTGGTTGGAGCATCATCCCACACCCCAAAGGCTGCGAGTTTGATTCCTGGTCGGGGCACATACCCAGGCTGCGAATTCGACTGCCAGTCGGGCGCGTGTGGGAGGCAACCAATTGATGTTTCTCTCTCACATGGGTGTTTCTCTTTCTCTCTCTCTCTGCCCCCTTCCTCTCTCTCTAAAAATCAATAAAAACATATCCTCGGTGAGGATTTAAAAAAACCAAAATGTTAATAGTGCCAAAACTGAGAAATACTGTTATAGAGCAAAAAAAGGGGTAGAGATAGGACTAGAAGAGAGATACAGTACTTTTTCTATTGTACTATGCTGGAAGGTCTAAGGAAGCCTAGTAGTGGACAGGGAGAAAGGCTCCTTATTTAAATACTGAAAGTATATATCTAAGGATCAAACAGAAAAGACCTTGAGAGGAGCAATTCTGCTCAGGAGAGCAGCTCTATAAAACCCCGTGACAATCTTGGCTGTGCCTCTTCACCTGGTTTAAGCTCAATCTTTGGAGAATTCTTGTTTACTTAAGGGATGATTGCCTTGCAAAGGAGAGCAAGGAACAGGTAACCAAGAGAGAAACCAAGTGGGAGAGAAAAACAGATCTGTGGGCTAATAAAATAATTCTGAGAATTCTAATGGGCTTCAAATTGTTCATTTTTTACATGGTGCTGAGAAAGACAGGCAATTGCTCCAACACATAATCATAGTACTGTAGTCAGCTCTATAATTATAAAATATAATCTCATTAAGAGATAATTTGCTCATTTTCTTTAAAATTATAAATTAGACTTGTTAGAAAGCTATTTTACTTTCAAGCTATTCAACTTTCATTTACTAAATTATTTATACTTCCCTAATATTTGTGTACCCAGAACTGGAGTACAGTCATGCTTGTCTTTGAGTGCAGCGATGGCAAATGAATATAGGTGGCATTAATAAGATTAATACTTAGTCTATCAGTAATCACGCTGGAAATTGCCATTGAGCATTTTGGTTAAAATAATCAACAAATGCAAAGAATAAACAAAGTCTGCCACTTAAACAAGAGTTACATACACTATGTCAAATAGTGCTGGGTTTTTCGATCAAACCAAGAACTGAGGGAAGTATTATTCCCAAGTGAGGAATTTTAGAACATTCTAGGAAAAATACATACTGCATGCAAGTGATACGACACCTTAATTAGATTCAACCAGCAGACTATTACACTGCGACTCGGAACAATAGTTCTGAGCCAAGATTACAATAAATTTCAAAATCTATAATGTGTGAAATTAAATTCCACAATAATGCATAAAAGTCCTAATTTGAATCAATTTTCAACTTGCAAACACATGAAAAACTAAAAAATGAAATTCAGAGGAGAAACAAAGAATATACAGTATTAGTAAAAATATTAATTAGGAAGGCTAAATCTCTACTGAACAAGAATTAAACGTTTTGTACCATACTCATTCCACTGCAGAAATATTTGATTTACCAAAAATATCAAATATCTACTATTAGGATGTAACACTTTTAAATTATCTTAAGGTAATTCTCCTCCCCCAAAGGATTAATACAGGATCCACTAGTGCACTCAAATAATAAAAGCAGAGAATAGTGAAGTTTGCATGTTGGTACATTTGCCTTGTGTTGGTGAAACAATACATTAATACATTAAAAAATAAGAGCATTAATTCCATGGCTGCCATATGAATGTGAACTTGCAGTAACAGCAAATGAAGGCAAATAAACAACATAGAAGTTTAGGTGTGGCTAGATTTAAAAAAAAAAAAAAACAAACAGGAAAATTTGGAGTTAAGTCAGTAAATGAGGAAGATCATGGATATAATGCAGTTCAATTCCAGTAGGGTATTAATGGTCACTTATTTTATCTTTGTGGATAAGACCAGAAAATCTCAGTTATGTGTATCTGATGCAGACTAAAAACCAATACCCAGAACGCTTAGGGGTGATCCTATTCTGTTCAGTTTTTACTTAACTTGAATTAGACATATTTAAGAAATGTGCAAAATGGCACAATTCTGACGAGGACAACTGATTACGTGAGATTAGAATCAAGATTCAAAATTTCAAGAGAGGAGAATGTGAGGCTAAAACAAACAAGGAAAACTCAATGTGAATAAATAGAAGTCAAAGAACTCATTGCTGCTCAGAGCTGGAATGGACCTCAGAAATAACTGATTACTGGAATGCTCTACACTACTGATGAAGCAAATGAGAACCAGTACGTTGCTCTACCAGGAATGACACCGAAAGTAAGTAAAAAGGCTGACGCACAATACCTGATGTGAATTAGGAGAACAAATTGGTAGTCTTGGTATGCTATCATCTGTGTGAAAAAACTGGGAAGGGGTAGTATAAGAGATAAAATGTGATTCCTTATGTATGTATACACTGATCTACAAAAAATACATAAAAACCTGGTATATACTTTGTCACTAGGTAAATAAATAACCTCATACCAATAAATTTGAAAAGTTAGACAAAATGGACCCATTCTTTATGTCCACATCTGAATTCCCAATCATCTCTGCTCTACCAGGAGTCTTTTCCAACTCAGTTGAGAGCAGCTCCAATTTTCTAGTTACTCAGGTTACTCCCCTCATCCTGTCCATCAGCAAATCATATTAGTTATATTTGCAAGTATAACAAGAAAGCAGATATTAAAACTACTGGACTGATGACTACCAGACTTAAAATTAGAAACATGTTTAGTGTCACTGTTAGCTTATCTGCACCAATGGAAATGCTTTCCTTCTACTGATGTAATAGTTCCCCTTCCCTTTCTCATAAATAGCCCTTGCCTTTGTCTCCTAATCAGAACACTATTTTCATTTCTGCCTGAATCAGTACTTCCCAAATAGCTGTTCTTGTTTGATCTCAAATAAATGCTAGTTACCTTTCTCTTTGGCCTTTAATTTTTAGGTTAACACTCCTATGATGGTGGTTACATGACTATTAGGCAAAATTTCTTACTGCAATTCCCAGGGTGGGATATAGGAAAAACTATTTAGTCAAATAAATTTTAAAAATTAAAGACTAAACTTAGTGCTCTTAGACTTCTATCAGGTGGGCAATGGTCCACCCGGGGCTACCACTTTTAACTCTGCACAACTTCCCAGAAATGACAGTTGATTTAGGTAGTCTCCCTACCTAAAAGGTGTTATAGACCCAATGATCCAACCACATAAAATTTCTCCTCATGCTTCTCCCATCTTATGCCTCTGCTCACACTGTCTACTCTACCAGGCATCTCTTTCTGAAGCACTTATACCCTTCTTTTAAAGCCCTGCTCACACCTCACTTCCTCCCCAATCCCATGCCCGCTCCTGTATTAGCTTCACTTATACATCTGTTATTATATGGCATCGCTGACCCCTTGCTCTTTTGAGAGACAGCCTTGGCTCTGTCTCCAACAAGAAAGCGGGCCCTGGTGGACAATGATCACGTTTCACAGACCTTTGTGCATGCTTTTCAGGATCTCATACAAAGCAGACCTTCAAGAAATATTTGTTCAGAAGAACTGTTTTCAAGCCACACTCAGAGAAGCTGCTCTGCTGGTGTGGCCCTGGTTTCTACAGACACAACACGGTGTTCTTCCTTCCTCTTTCATACCTTCTCGTGCTAGCTTGCTTTGAATATTAACGCTTTAAAAAGAATTTTACTATTTTCCTTGCTATATATGATTTTGGGTTTTTTTAATTGAATGGTATAATTCACACAACATGAAATTCACCCTTTTAAAGTGTACAAGTCAGTGATTTTTAGTACATTCACAAAGTTGTGCAACTATCACCACTCTCTAATTCCAGAATGTTTTCATCACCCCAAATAGAAATCCCGTACCCATCAGCAGTCACTCCTCACTGCCACTCCACCCTCTGCCCTTACCCCACAACCACAAATCTATTTTCTATCTCTCATATGATTTAACAAAGCTTACAGTGGTTTTATTATACCTTAAAGCCAAATTTTACCTTCAAAAAGAAACAGTTCCTCTTATTTTACCATAGGAAAATGTGATTTAACACAACAACTAAATTATCACTTCAGGATACAAAACAAAAACTCTTAGCAGGAAAATCATCTTACATGTTTATTTTCCCATTTGTTTTTGTTTTGTTAAGCTTTTTATTGAGGAAATATGCATATAGAAAAGTACATATCTCATAAGGGTACACCTTGATAAGTTTTCAAAAACTGAATACAGAAGTATAACCGGCACCCAGATCAAGACTGAACCAAAGCCCCCACGCTCCTCTTTCAGTCACTTCCATCTCCGAAGAGTAACCACTATCTTGACTTCTAACAGCATACATTACTTTGCCTGCTTTTGTACTTTTATAAATAGAAGCAAGTAATATGCAGTACAGAAAACTTTTTCATTGAAATTTATGCCTTGGAGTACTCACCATAATCTTCTTGTACAAAACCATGACATTATCATCATCAAATGGTAGAAAGCCACACATAAGCACATATAAGAGTATGCCCATACTCCAAACATCTGCCTGAGAGGGAGAAAAAAATAATTCCAAAAAAATTTAGAACATATTTAAGAATGGCAATACACATAGTAGAATCTTCACAGAGCTGGAAAAGAGCTCTGAGATCATCCAATTAAACCTGCTCATTCTACAGACAGGGGACCTAAATCCCAGAAAGGAAGGCTTATCCAAAGTCACCTAGGCTACACAGGTAGGTCACCTGACATCCAATTCAGTGCACTCTCCTCTAATGCTGGACTCTAGCGCTTTATAGAAAATAATTTCCAGTTGATTGGTCTGAACTGGGCACAATAGGAAAAGGAGATGAGGCCAGGTCTCTGGTTCTGAAAGACAGTTCTACAGTGCTACTGAGGGCTTATTACATACAAGGGTTATGTAAACACACACAAGGATGTCAAAACAAGTCTTAAAATTTACTACTGATAATCTGCGAATGTGATAAGCTGCACGGTAAAGTCCTCTCAAGGTGGAGAAACCTTAATAAAGTTCAACGATTGACTTTTCAAATATAGAGGCTAGAAATGAGTCTGCCAGCACAAATAGCCCTACAAATCTCAAAACCCCAGAAAGGTGCTTAACCTTTACATAAGATATCCGGGTGTCCCATGAGTCCTAAGCACCAACTACTTACACAAGCAGTATGTGGCCTTTGTCAATAATGACGCCACTGTTGGCTGAGAAGTCACAGCTCCCACCTTCATTCGAGCCTTAGGAAAATTTTAAGCGGTAAGGGCAGCATCTTTTTTTACAAAAAAAAGGGATAGAAAGTCAAACTAAAATGGAAAAGAAAAGCCCTGGCTTGGTAGCTCAGTTGGTTAGAGCACCGTCCCATACACCAAAAGGTTGCAGGTTCGATTTCCAGTCAGGCGATATACCTAGGCTGCGGGTTTGATCCCAGGTAGGGGTGGGTACGGGAGACAACCAATAGATGTTTCTCTCTCACACTGATATTTCTCTCTTTCTCTCTCTCTGTTTCTCTCTCTCTCCTCCCCCTTCCTCTCTAAAATCAATAAACATATCCTCGGGTGGAGGGTTAAAAAAAAAATGGTTAAGATAGTTTTTAAAAAAATGTTTAAGATTTTATGTTATGCATATTTTACCACAATTTTGGGGGAGGGTTAGATCTAGCATGATTCCAGAACTATGATACATGCTCAGTAAAAGATTTTTCCCTTTCCTATGATGCTCTGAGAAGGCCACAACACTTCCGTGGTATCTCTGCCAAAAATGCATAGCCTGAATTAATTATAAGGAAGCATCAGACAAATTCAAATTGAGGGACATTTTATAAAATAACTGGCTTTCTCAAAAATATCCAGGTCAAGAAACATAAAGAAAGCCTAAGAGCCTGGCCGGGAGTGGCTCAGTGGTTGAGCATCGACCTAGGATCCAGGAGATGGCGGTTCGATTCCAGGTCAGGGCACATGCCCAGGTTGCGGCTCCATCCCCAGTCGGGGGCATGCAGGAGGCAGCCAATCAATGACTCTCTCATCATTGATGTTTCTATCTCTCCCTCTCCTTCCCTCTCTCTGAAATCAATAAAGATATATTTTTAAAAAAAAGAAAGCCTAAGAAACTCTTTCAGATTAAAGACGACCCAAAGAAACACGACAACTAAATGCAATGCATAAGTCTGAATTGAATCCTGGACTGTAGAGAAAATATACCAATAAAGGACATTATTGGTGCAATTGACACCATTTGAATATGAATTGTGGATTAAATAAATTATATAAATGTTAAAGTCCCTGATTTTGACAACTAAAGTACAGCTATAAAAGGTGCTTGTTTTAGGAAACATATACATAGTATTTAATGATAAAGGAGTATGTCTCCAACTCCTTCTCAAATGGTTCAAAAAATAGTATCCATATATATAAATATAGAGAAAGATGATAAGGCAAATAGGAAAAATATAAACAATTGTGAATTTGACTAAATATATACAGAATTTCTCATTCCATATTTGCAACTATTCTTTAAGTTTGAAATTATATCCAAAAAAGTCACCAAAAACAAGTTAGCTCCCACTTTAGTGTTACAAGTTAAGTAAACTGGCATATCTCAAAGTTTCTCCCACATAACACTAGTCCCAAAAGATATTCCACATAAAAAGCAGATTCAGTAGGCAAGTAAAATTGAGACCAGCTTTCTGTGATGGTCCCCTCCCAAAGAATCACACCGTACAAAAACATATTAAAGATGTGGAGATGTCCTAAATTAAAGAAAACCGTTCATCCCAGCAAGCATTTCCTGAGTTTTTGACGACTAAACATTTCCTACAATATTAGTCTCAGCAAAATTAGTATTCCAGAGAATGGAAGGGGCTGACTAGTTGCAGCAGCTAGTGGTAAAGCAGGCAATGACCAGGCCTTCTGAGCCTGCGCCTCCTCCACAGGACTGCTGGCCTTGAATAGATGGCTATGGACAAAGTATATCTTATCTCTCTGCTAACCAGCATCTCTGAAAACTGAGCCTGCGACCCTGGCCTTGTGCTCTACTGGCTGGACTAGTCAGTCTAAACTATGGAACTATTTAACACAAAAACAACCACAAGGACTCCAGAAATAGATCCTTGCTTCGTAAGTGTACTATGCATTATATTTATTGCAAGTGGTTCATTTCATTTATTACTTTACATACTCACTCTCTAAATACACTGAACTCCTTAATTAACAAGATTACTTCTTACCTCATCATTATATCCCCAATGCAGGTTACCAGTAAATGTATATTGATTATATATTGAATTAGCCAATGAATATACCTCTGATCCGAGATATGATTTGCCTTGTATTAATTCGGGTGCTGCATAAGCAAGACTCCCACAGCATGTCTGTAGATGGTAATCCTTGTTACCCTGCCAATAAGATAAAAATGAAACACTTATTAATTACAGCCCTCAAGAGAATTAAAACCTTGATAAACATTCTTTCAGCACAAGCAAAGAGAATTCAGAAGAAGAATTACCCCAACTAATAAAAGACTTCTGGGGCCAACCCAATACTCTCTGCCTACATGCATGCATGCACATGTGGTTTCGCCCTCTGGATTTCCAACACCACTACAACCTGGCAGGAACAAAATCCTTTCCCCTCTGCTCAGTCAAGTCAGCTCATACTTCCCTAGACATCCATCTGCATAACAATCAGCTCAGCATCCATCCAAGCATCCATGTCTTCCCACTCCCAAGTACTCAAGGAAAAAAGATTATTTCTTTATTGGATCCTATCTCCAATATCAAACCTTTACTGTAAATACAGAAGAGCTTTCTTTTTCCTTCAAGGGAAGAGAGCAATGTTACATAGAACAGTGCCTTGGGAGGCTGGTTTCTAGTCTCGGTTGTAACACTAATCAGGACCTGAGCTTCCAGATCCAGCAAAATGAGGAATCTGCTGAACCTCCTCTGCTCTCCCACAGAAATATCGAGACAGTGAAAATGATACGACTGCCCCACACTTGTAGTTCAGAGTTCTACAACTGGCAAATGACTTGTGAAATTGTGAGACTTCATTTACAATGGCAACCATATGCCCAGAAGTGAGCTCCTCAGCAGAAAGCTGAGGGAATCCTCTCCCAGCCAAGCTCTGCTTTTATAGATGGTGTCTGTGTGTCAAATCTGTGGCAGTCATAAGCAAAGGCTGATGGAGTCTGTCACAAACATTCTCCACTGCCTCCTGTGGAGAACATGACTTAACCCAATTTATCTGCTCCAAGTATGGTTTATCTTTATATACCTGCCAATCAAAAAAAAGCCTTCTATCATTCGGTGCCCAGATACAAGGCTCTGCTGGCAATCTCTGAAGAACCGAGTGAAGGAGAGAAAAATCAGAAATAATCAGACATTCAGCCAAAGGGGCAAAATCTGACTCCCTGTGTACCTAGGTAATCCTGACTGGGGCAGGAAATAACCATGGGACTACAAAGGGCTCAGACAGGTCTGCGATCTCAACATTCTTAATGAGTGCAGACAGCTCACTGTAGAGACTGTGAGTACCATCACTAGAGAACTCAGGAGGAAGCCTCCAGCAGGCAGCCACACAGGAGCTCTGCTGCAGACAGCAGAGGTGGAAAGTTCAAAGTCACCTCAAAGAGAAGGTACGCTGGAAAATGCCAGTCTCAACTATGAAGTGCAAATTAAGAAAATACATAATAGTGTAAATTTAAAAGTACATATGGACATTTTCCTTCTTTTATAAGGAAAGGGGACCATCTCTCTTATTAAAACGTAACTAATTGTTAGTTATATAACCATTTGGATAACAAAGAATAGATTTGCACTAAATTCCCAAAACTCATATGAACAAAGGCATCATCTAGTGGCAACATACTCAAACTGCAAACACATGATCAATTCAGCATTCATGCTGCAATGGCCTCATGTCACCTCCGCACTACAAATTCTCTCTCAGCATACCCATGGGGTCTTCAGCACAACCAACCCTGAAACTAGAGCAGTGGTTCTCTACCTTGGCTTCATATTAGAATCACTTAGAGAACTTATAAAAGGGATGAAATTTAACATTCTTCTCAATGGATGCAACCAGCTCAATAAACACTTAGTGGAAGTGCAGGATAACACACCTTAGTGTCCATTTACAAAGGAAACAGATGCATTTTTACTTCTGCACTTACCTTGGGTTTTGCACAGAGACCAAAGTCAATCAACTTTAATTTATGATGTCCATCAAACAACAAATTTTCCTGGAAAAGCAAAGATATTTTTATAACTATAATGACTTCCTTACAACACATCCCACCTTTAGCCATTTCTAAAAACAATGTAAGGTTTTTATATTTAAAAGCCTAGGTACAATAGAGTGAAAATCATTCCAAAAAAAAAAAATGACAAGAAATATAGAAAAGGAGAGAGGAGAAATGTTAACAACTATGTCAGGCTTTTCTTCAAGACACATTAGCATAAACCATTTTCTCCTTGGTGCTCTGAGGTTCAGCTACAAGCAAAAAATGTGTGCTAAAGGCAAATTTAAACCAAAAGAGCAAGCTCAAATCATAGGATTGGGTATAAACAGCGTAAAAGGATAGTAACACTGCCATATCTTGTTGGAACATTTCTACGTCACCGACTCTAGTCCCAAGCAACATTAAAATCCATGTTCACCACCATCCGTATTAGTCAAAGCTGCAGACTTAAGAGTATTCACATTTTTATTCTGTCCTTGAAAAAAACAGTCTGTCCATGCACTGAACTGTTCCTTTCTAAGGCATAATAGAATTAAAATTAAGGAAGATGGGGTTAGGAAGAGTACTGAATGAAAAATACTTGACAATATACTCAAAGAAAGTACCTAAAACCCTTCTTTCCAGAGATAAAATCCTGAGGTTTATATTCCATGGCTGATTACAAAGACATTTATAATATCACACCCAATTGGCAGATAAATAGAATGTCAATAAGAAGTCCATCAAGCTTGGCCAGGTGTGGCTCAGCAGCTGAGCATCGACCTAGGATCCAGGAGATTGCGGTTCGATTCCCAGTCAGGGCACATGCCTGGGATGCAGGCTTGATCTCCAGTCGAGGGCGTGCAGGAGGCAGCCAATCAATGACAACTCTCTCATCATTGATGTTTCTCTCTCTCTCTCCCTCTCCCCTCCTCTCTCTGAAATCAATAAAGATATATTAAAAATAAAAAAAATTTTAAAAGTCCATCGAAAAAAGCCTACCAGAAGTCAAAAGGAGGGGGGAAAAAGTCATACAGTATAGTGGGGGGGGGGGGGAGGCGGAAGCAATGATAGATTCTAAACAGAAAGAACCTAGTCATAACAAGTAAATGATGTTGATGTTGAACTCTCAGGTGACCATCTAACTGTGACTCAGTCACTTACTGGTTTGAGGTCCCTGTGAGCATAGCCCTGGCTGTGCACGTAAGCAACTGCAGATACAATCTGACGGAAGACAACCCGGGTCTCCTCCTCAGACAGGCGATCCTGGGAAATGATGTAGTCAAACAGCTCTCCTCCGGGGCAATACTTCAACAGCAAGAGTAACAGAGATAGTGTTACTACTTACAGAACTCACATCAGAGGAATTGAAAATAAAATATCATACTTCACTCAGAGGTAGCAATTAAACATACAGGCAAAGGAACTGAGTGAGGCATATTCAAAAATACACTCTCAGGATCAAACAAATCACCAATTATCTCAACAAAGAACAGCTCTTTGTCTCGAGCAGTTTTATTACCAGTAAGTAGAAGTAGGACCAATTACCACTATGATTTTTAGGTTCATCCAGGCTTTTATATCTTTATGGCAAAGCACTAAAACCCATCCTCATCTTAAGGTACTCACCTATAGTGTAGTTATCTAAAACCAAAAAACCCAGCAGCAATTATTGCTTCTCCATCCCAAAGACCAGTCAGTGGTTTTAAGTCTGTAGCAGGAGCCCAGCTCTACAGAGGCTCCTCAGAGGTTGTGGGGAACAGATACCAGAGCACAAGCTTTAGGCTTTCCACCCCGTTTTCTCCAAAGCAGCTCCATGTTCCTGTACACTGGGGTTTCCATTTAAGACTGCATTTCATTTTCGCAGTGTCAATTAAAATTAGAGTATTATAATGTATAGCTTTGACCTCATAGTTCCACATTTAGAGATTGTTCCTACAGATATACTCTTACAAAAACAACACATGTTCAAGATCATTCACTGCAGTAGCACTGTTTGTAACAACAAAAGACTAGAAAAACCCGAATATGTTCACACTATGTAAATTATGGCACAGGTATGAAATGAATTCTATGTAGTCATAAAAAAAGAGGAAGCTCTTAAACTGGTATGAAACAGTCTCCAGTATTAAGTGAAAAAAGCAAGGTGCAAAAGAGTATATATTGATATGGTGACTAACAAAGAGCATTCTGCTGAACAAAAGAAGCCAAACAAGTTCTAGGATAGGTAAAACTAATATATGGTGAAAGAAATCAGATCAGTGGTTGCTGAGAAGAGCGGTGGGTGGGTGGGGTTACAGGGATTAATATCAAAGGGTCAGAAGAAAACTTTCCTGTGTGATGAAAATGTTTTATACCTTGACTGGGGTGGGAAGTACATAAGTACTTTTTCAAGCTGTACACCTGTGTACATTTTATCATATATAAATTGTACCACAATAGTCAATTTTTTCAACGCTACCCAATAAGATTTTTATTATTGCTGAAAGTATTACAGATGTTCCCCGTTTTTCCCCTTCCCCCCTGCACCTGGCTCCCACCCCATCCCAGCCTTCAGCTACTGTCTGGGTCCATGAGCTATGCATATATGCAAGTAAGTTCTTCAATTAATCTCTTCCCACCCGCCTGCCACCTTCCCTCTGAGATCCGTCAGTCTGTTCCCTGTTTCTATATCTATGGTCCTATTTTGCTCATCAGTTTTGTGGTTGTTTTTGTTCATTAGATTCCACATATAAGTGAGCTCATGTGATACTTGTCTTTCTCTACTTGGCTTATTTCACTTAGCGTGAGAGTGCCCAGGTCCATTCATGCTACTGCAAAAGGTGAGAGACCCTTCCCTTCTTATGTAATCCTCACCCGAGGATATTTTCCCCACTGCTTTTCAGAGAGAGGAAGGAGAGAGAGGAACATCGATGTGAGGGAGACACATGGACTGGCTGCCTCCCAAAGCACCCCGACCAGGGCCGGGGATCGAGCCGGGAACCGAGGCACCTGCCCTTGGCCAGAATCAAACTTGGGGCCCTTCAGTCCACCGGCCACTGAGCCAAACTGGCTAGGGCTGTCCAATAAGATTTACATTAAAAAGCCTACTTCATATACAAAAAAAGCAAAGAAATACAAAATAAAGTGAAACAAAAACATCAAAAATCTCTATAAATGTATATAGATGGTCTCTAAGCTAAAATGTTAACGGGGGGTAAAAATACAAGGTACAGAATAATATAGTATGTGACCATTCATGTGGCAGAAACCAGTAAGCTACACACCTACACACACACACACACACACACACACACACACACACACACAACATACACAAGTATTTGTGAGTATATGGAAAATCTATAGAAAACACAAGAAAAGCGATTCACTCAGGGGAAAAGGAACTGGATGACTGGGATACAGGAAACAGAGAATTTTACTTTTTAATACAGTCTCTCTTATACCTTTTAAATTTTGTCCTAGGTTCATGTTTTTTGTTGGTTGGTTTTTTTGAAAGTATTTCACTTGGACAAAGGGATCAGCTTCTTAAAGACTTTAAAATCACCACTGTTGACCATGTGGGTGGTATCTATACAGTGTAACAGAGAGAAAATGGTTCTAGGTCCAAACCTTTCAGCATTATGAATTTTAAAATGTGCTTTTAAAACAGAGCTAATCTGTGAAAATGATGTGCAGTTACAAATTACTTGGCTGAGACTAAGGAAAATGAAACAACCTGAGTAATGCAAGTTCTAAAGACTTTATGCAAGCCAAAATGGACAGGTGAAAAGTTAAACGAGTTTGGTTCCCGTAGCACATGCACTGAAGGCTACCTATAGGCTGTGGGTTGATCTGTGTTCCCCAGAAAAGATATGTTGAAGTCCTAACACCCAATACCAGTAAAATTGACCTTATTTGTAAATAAGGTCTTTGTAGATGTAATCAAATCAAATAAGGTCATACTGGCTCATTTGAAGACAAAGGCAGAGCCCTAGCCAGTTTTGCTCAGTGGTTAGAGCGTTGAACCCAGGACTGAAGGGTCCAGGGTTCAATTCTTGCCAAGGGCACATGCCTCAGTTGCAGACTCAATCCCAGAGAATGGAGTGATGCATCTATAAGCCAAGGAATGCCAAGGAATACCAGCAACCATCAGAAACTAGGAAAGAGGCAAAGAACATATTCTCCAAAATGAACCTTGCCCACACTTTGATTTCAGACTTCTAGCCTCCAGAACTATTAGACAATAAATTTCTGTTGTTTTAAACCACCAAGTTGTTGCTAATTTGTTACAGCAGCCCTAGGTTAATACACCGTATAAAATGAAATTAATCCCTCCCCCTAGAAACAAGTTCTAACATATTTTGTCCACTAACCCACATCTCCCCATGAGGAGTGTATTAAAAAGGGTACGTTTACAATGAATCTCCAATTTATTATGTATGTCTACTTGATCTAAATTGTGATAGAACTCAAATGGGTAAACCACTTAACATTTATTCCAATCTTTCAGGTGAAATGTACTTTTCTCTTAACTATTGATAAAGTGAATGGAAATGGTATAAATGTTTGTTCCCACCCAAAATTCATATGTTGAAATCCTAACCTACAAAAATGGAATTAGGAGGTGGCCTTTGGGAGGTGATTAGCACATGAGGGTGAAGCCCTCATGAATGAAATTAGTACTCTTATAAGAGACTCTAGAGAGTGGGGGGAGATAGGAGAGGGTAAAGGGGGAACAGTGATGGAAGAAGACTTGACTTGGGGTGGTGAACACACAATACAAAATACAAATGACATATTATAGAATTGTACACCTGAAACCTATATAATTTTTTTAACCAATGTCACCCCATTAAATTCAATTTTTTAAAAAAGAGAAGTTCCAGGAAGATCCCTTACCCCTTCTGCCATGTAAGGACACAGCAAGAAGGCGCCAACTCTGAATCAGGAAGAGAGCCTTCACCCAACCATACTGGTGCCTTGATCTTGGAATTCCCAGCCTCCAGAACTATAAGAAATGAATTTCTGTTGTTCATAAGCTTCCCAGTCTGTGATATTTGCTATAGCAGTTTGAACAGACTAAAACAGTGAACAAATACCTTTAGGTCTCTGTAACATAATACAAACCTCAAGAACCATGAATATTTTGTTGTCTGTCTCTAACACATGGTAGAGTTGACATATATGCTGATGTCTCAGGTTCTTCAAGGCATCGATCTCTGTTTTGATCCGGGGCAAATCATTCTGTGATGAAACATTGTATTAAATGTGCAATAACCAATTTGGGAAATGGACTAAGCATCAATATCAACAGATTTAATACTGAGTAGCAAGAGCAATCAACAGCCTCAAAACAAATTGTTCAACAATACAGAAAAATAAAACAAAACTTATTTGTACATAAAAAAAGGCCTTGAGGGTTTTATGGATGACAAGCTCAATGTGGGTCGACAGTACAAAGTCCCGAAAAACTTTAAATCTTCTAGCTCCCTTAGAAGGTTTGCATTCGAAACAAAGACAGTGACAGAAACACTGCTCAGTGTGCACGCCTGAGCTACCGCTTTTATTCTCAGCAGTGTTCCACTAGAGATGCGCTGAACTAAAAATCGGTGAATGTGGGTGAGCGGTGTGAGGGTACAAACAGGCTCTGTCTTCCGGTTTTTCCAGGGGCTTGAAATTTTTCAAAATAAAAAACTGTCTGGGAAGGAGGAACATAAGCCAAGCTGAAAGAATTTCAAAGTCCATGTTAAAGACAGAACTCTAGATATCCATGAAGTAACATGTAAAACTTTATTACACAAAGGGACTCAATCTAATGATCAGTGGTTTAAGATCCAATTATCTAGAACCAGGCAGCCAGATGTCAGGTTTTGACCAAGAATCAATTATAACTTTGACTATTCTAATGGGATAATCTTTTTTTTTTTTTTTCATTTTTAGGGGGAGTGGGAGTCTGATAACTAAATCCCTGGAAGTAATCAAAATATTATTAAAGTCCTAAGAAGTAACTAAAATAAGCATAACAACAGAAAATATAAAAACAAATTTAGAAATAATAAATTAACGTTAATGTTATCATACTGATGCTTTAGAGTAAGTTTTGGGTATCAATGTGGTAATATACTCTGTAATAACAATACACATTTTATTTGCTATTTAAGTGCTAATAGTGTGGAAGTAAGTCGTACTGAAGTTGCATTTGAAGTTTAAATTGCTTAAGGAAATTAAATTAATCAGATTTGTAATCAATATTTAAATGCTCAAGAAAAATGGTTTTTAATGCATTTTTATTTGCTTAGTAAATATAATATTGAGCACAATAAACAGAAATATTAAAGAGCCTGAATTATCATTTTAAACTAAACCATATGAGGGATAATAGAATTAGAAAAAAAAGACCATTCAGGGTAAGTACAATCAGTGGAAAGGGTATAAAAGACCCATAAAGATCAAAACAAAATATAAAAACAAAAAACTTTAAGTACATTATAGCCAAGACTACAAATTGAGTGGGCTGTGTTAGGAGGTAATGATCAGCTCAATCCTGGGAAAAAAGGCTGATCAAGAAAAAGAGGGTTTCATTAGATAACTACTAAGGTCACTTTAAATAAAATTCTGGGAGGTAAGATCTACCTATACCATAAAATAGGAGACACTGAGTAAGAGCATCATGAGAAGATAAAGAAGGGAAATATTAATACCCAGAAACACCTACAAGACCATGAAACAAAAATGGATCCTATAGGCTTCAAATATATACCACTGCCTTGTATTAAAATTAATAACGAAGTAACTCCTTCCCTCAGATCACTTTTTAAAACCTGCCAGTTATACAAAACTGGCCGTTTAAAATGCTAGAGAAATATTATTCTAATAAAAGAGTAGTAACTAGAACATTAGAGCAAATTTGGGTTTTAATTCACAAAACTGATCTATAAATATTTTTAAATAATTTTAAACTTACCCCTAGTGCATTTTTATCCATGATTTTTATAGCTACCATTTCTCCAGTGAGAATATGGCAGGCCAGTTTGACCTTTGCAAATCCACCTAAGTATAGAAAAATTATGAAAAGATAAACAAGACTAACCCAAATATCAACATCAGAGCAAACTGAAGACTCAGGCACAAACACTGTTCCATATACTTTTAAAAGGCTTTATCGATACATACTTTCCTCTAAGTTTATGGCTCTGTCGTCCTGTTGTTTCCAAAGTGTCAGCCATGACCCTAACCTCTCCTCATCCAATGTCTAGCTGAAGATTTTTACCATAATAGTATATTTTTAATTTTTTAATAAACAAATAAGAAAACAGAATTCACTCTTTAGAAATTCGCTTTAAAATTAATATTGCTAGAACACAATGTAAAGTTGCTGAGACAAAAGTCAAGTAATATGAAACTTCCATTCAGTTTTAAAACTGGGAAGATAAGCAGTTATGTTTCAAAACTCTATCAAAAGCTCAAAAATGTTTACACTTAAGTATCTAAAAGAAAGTGCCAATTTAACATTTCTAAAAGGAAGCTCCTGGTAGTCCGTCCCATGGTCTTTCCCATGTCAGTAAATAACAACTCCATTTTCCCAGGTGCTTGGGCCAAAAACCAAAGGGCCTTCTCGCTTGCCTCATACCCCATATCCAACTCACCAACAATCCCACTGGCTCTACCTTCAATCTATATCAATGGTTAGTTACCTTGAGGTAAAAAGAAAGATAATGATTGGAAATGCTCTATGTCTTGATCTGAGCAGGAAGCACATGGGTATATATGTATGTAAAACTCCACCAAGATTAGTACACTTTGCATCTTTGTGTTACACCTCAATAAATCAAAATACACAGACACATACATACACACACAAGTATATGTGTGTGCATGTCTATATATAGAATCCCACCCCTTGCTCTACCTTCATTCACTATCACCCTCATCCACGTCACCATCATCTCTAGCACTGTTCACCTGAATTATTGCAATTACCTCCTAACATCTCTCTGCTTCTGCCCTTGCCCTCCCCTACCCATTCTTTTCATAGCCAAGCAGAGAGAATGACCCTTAAAAACAAAGATCTGATCACTCCTTGGTTCAAAACTCTCCAATGACTTTTATTCTAAATAAAATGACTTAAAGTCCTCTCCTACGACCCTCCTCTCTCTTGCTCCACTTTTTCTTACTAAAGTAGGCTGGAGAATTTTAATACTATATAGTTTAGACTAGAGAGCTCACAACTGCCCAAATAGATTATACTCTCAAATAGTTGATCTATCCTCTATCTCCAAGAAAAAAATAACAATTACCTGTCCCAATAGTTTCATATAATTCATAGTACTTGAGAAGTTCATCATAATCTTTCATAGTCCTTCTGGAAGTTCACTCAAAATTACAAAAAGAACCTGAAAGACAGAAATAGTACAAGATCAAGAAAGGAACTATTATGAGATAATGCCCTCCACTCTTGTAACTGCAAATATAAATAAATCTTGGGCACATAAATGATTACATGGAAAGCTGATTAGTTACATGAAAAAAACACTGGATTCCTGCGCAGGAGGCATAGCTCAACGGCTGAGAATCGACCTATGATCCAGGAGATTCTGGTTTGATCTGTGGTCAGGGCACATGCCTGGGTTGCGGGCTTGATCCCCAGCAGGGAGCATGCAGGAGGCAGCCAATCAATGACTCTCTCTCAACATTTATGTTTCTCTCTCTCTCTCTCTCCCTCTTCCTTCCTCTCTCTAAAATAAATAAAAATATATATTTAAAAAACAAAAAACAACACTGGGTTCCATACATAAAAATCAATTCCAGACCAAGTAGAGACTTAAATATGAAAAGTAAACCTTTAAAACTTTTAATAGAGTTCTGTCATGATTTCAAGATAGAAGAGGGTCTTTTGAAGTGATAACTATAAAAAAACTACATTAAACAATGTTAAAATGAAGAACTTCTGTACATCCAGCCCTGACTGGCGTGGCTCAGTTGGTTGGGTATCATCCCATGCACTGAAAGAACTTCTGTACATCCAAATACATCATTTAAAAAAAAACACATAAATGTGAGAAAATATTTGCAACACTTATAACAATGGATTCTTATCTAGAGTACAGACTCCAAGCCAACAAAGCAGAAAAAGGCAACCCAACAAAAAATAAGCAAATGAAATACAAAAGCATTTCACAAAAAAACACAAATGACCAATAAAAACATGAAAAAAATGCTCAACTTCATTAGTCATCAGGTAAATGCAAATTAAGACTCCAATAATGTACAACTTTAAGATACCTGATACATATTTTATATATTATGCTGCACATATATTACATATACTCTGAAATATGTATCATATACTATTAAGTATATATCAAATAATATATTAAAACTTGTTGTAAAAGTCTTAGGTAGATCTTATTTTATTCTGTCTTCCTGAGTTTTAAAATTAAGTAGAATTACAAAAAAACCATAAGGCCCTGCTATGTGTACTAATATGTAAGGTCACACTCATACCAGTTTTGTCTTACTTGTAGAGGATATGCTCTTTGCTGACTTTAACTACAGATTAGCAGTATATCTGGCAGAACTAGTCAGACTATTAACCTGAATTTTCTTTTATTCATTCATTTATTCATAAAGATGTGTTTATTAAGTACCTATGATGTGCCAGACCCAAGCTTGGCACTAAAGGTATAATGGAGAATAAACAAAACATATGATTCTTGCGCTCATGGATCTTGCATTCTAGCAGAGAAGACAAAAGGCAAATCAACAGACAATAAAATTAAATAATTACAACTTGTAATAAATACTGGGAAAGAAAACAGCAACGGTGGTTAGACTAAGTCACTAAGGAGGTAAAATTTAAGCCAAGATCTAATTCAAAGGATGAGAAGTGAGAAAAAGAGCATTAGCCTGTCTGGTAATGACTGGATATTCCTACCAAAACTTGAACAATGTTTCCAACAGGACCTGGACATGGCCATGTAAACAATGTTTCTATACAAAACTGTTAAATGACAGTGATCCTTTATTTGACTTACTGCTGTTTTCTCACCAATGACATCCTCAGCACCTTCATTCTAAGACACCTGAATGCTGAAATGCCCCTACTCTTTGATAGCTTTCCTAATCTCTTCTTAAAAACACCCAGTAGAAGCCCAAATCCTATGAGCCCCTTTCAATTCATTCACTGGGACATCCCAAGGTCCTAAGGAGGATGGTTTCTCTTGCAGCAGCAAACTAAAAACACCTAATGTTTTTTACTACAGATGTGTTCTTAGTGGTCTTTGGTTAGTAAACCTTAACAGTTGTTGGCCCAAAAAGAATAAGAGGAAGAGCATCCCAGAAAGAAGAAATTTTAGCTGCAAAGATCCCAGAGGGGAAAAAACAGTTGACCAGTACTGAACTAAAACTGCTTTTAGAGGTATCAGCAAATGGAAATGTAGATTTACAGCTGCGGCAATTGGTTAGCCATATGGGAAAAACAGTAACAACAATAACAACAAAACATTGGACCTCCTCCATTTCACACCATACACAAAATCAACTATAGTTAGTGTAAAGTCTTAAAAAAGACAAATCTTAATATAGACAGCTAAAGCCTTACCCATACCAGCTAGGAATATAAGAGGAAGAGGCAGAGAAAGAACAGTTAGAAAAGTAATAATTAAAAGAATACAGTTTCATGGAAGCCAAGAAGGAAGAAAAAAAATAAAACTAGTAAAAGAAAGTTTCTGGGAAGTAGATTTCTAAATAAATTTTCTGAAAGTACCCATATATAGGTCAAGTCCTAGGACTTGAGTAGGTGCTACAAAGTGGAGCTTTCTTTATAGGTAAGCACTGGGTGAAAGGTGAACCTATACAGAAATGGTTTCTCTAAGGGGTTCTTCTTCCTAGAGGCTAATGTGGAAGGGCAAAACTTAAGATTTCAACCTTGGGAAGAGATGCCTCCACACCTCTTAGATAGCCAAGCAAGAATTAGAGGGGCCCAGGAAAGTGGAGGTCACTGAGTCAGGCACAAAGGATCTTCCATAATGTCCAGCACAGCACACTAGGGTTCTAGAGTTCACAAAGGGCTTTGAGGTCAAGACCCAGCTAGTGATGAAATCCTCCTTTGCCTGGCCTATCTCCTGTGTATGAGTCTCCCTCAGTGACCTAGCAGTGGACTAGCTATGGCAGCACAGGGTTCAGGATCCCAGGACCCCGTTCTCTCTAACATTTTGAAAGACTGAGTACATGCACAGCCAACTGGGACTTGGGAAACAAAGTTCCACCTGGAAAGAGCGGAGCTCATATATCTTGATCATTGCCTCTCAGTAGTTGAAACCTGGTGCTGGCACTCATTTCTAGAGCCAGATAGTCTCCCTTCACCAACGGGCAGAATTCCAGCAAGTCCGCTGAGGGCTCTGGGCTTGCTGGGTGGCCAGCACCATGTTCACTGCCTTCAAGTTCTCTGTTCTTCATCCTGCCTCACCCAGAGCTGAGTGACCAGCATGTTACTAAGCTTTAATAACAGTCCTGACTTTGGAAGACCTTGAGTGTGAGTTCAACCTCAGGAGTACAGTGAGTTTATAACAGAAAAGACAGAAATACAAGAACCCTAATTGCTACCACTGCACATGTCTAAATTCCATACAAGGATTAGGCTGTTTCAACTTGCCACATGGAAAGAGAAAGCAATTTGTAAGATGTTGGAATTCACTTCCCCTGACAAGGGATATAACAGTTTCATGATAAAGTTCTTGACAGATTTCTCCTAAATGAGTTTTGAACTTCTAGGCCACGGTCTGTGGTCAACTAGCAAAGATCAACTTGCACTAATGTAAGATTACACCTTCTCTTTTTCTTTCTTCCATTTTCTTTATGTATCCCCTTCCCTTCCCTCAAATTACACTGTCTTTGCATAATATCTATGTGGGCCTGAATGATATCTATGGAATCCAGGAAACATTTTTGCTACTGTATAAGAAAATGTGTTTACATTGCAAACTGCTATAATGATAGACTTTGCTTGGTTTTTAAATGTTGTGGATGTGGAGCTCGTATCCTCTAGAGTTTGGAAATATTGAACACAAGAAAGACTTGTGATTGGAGTAATACAACTTTATAGCTGGAGGTATATGATCAATCAATATGGAAGGCAGCCCCTCAACTACAGAAAATGAAGAAGGAACTAGACCCTAAACACCTAAATGTCCTTTTGAGTGTGACTAAATAGAAGAATTGGAGGCATATATAATTGGGATCTTGAATTTCTCTGAAGAAACAAGGAATTGCCTAGATAGCAAGAGGAGGTTTATCATTAAATTTTATAGTATAACAACAAATTGGAGGCATTTTCTTATTAACGTCATTATTTAGGCTACGCTCTTCATTGCTGCATAACACATTTTCCTTATCTAGTGAGCTTGGTAAGACACTGATGCTGAGGATATTTCAAATGAAAAGTAGAATACAGAACGGCTTATCATGGGCTTTCTAATACATTTAATTAACATTCTGTCCTGCTCCCTTGCGGAGGCTTCTGGGAGCACCAGCCAAGAGGCATTCATTTCTGGAAGTGTTAAGGGACTGATTTGCTCATCTGATTGGTCCACAGTAGATACCCAGGAAGGACAGATCCACTGGTGAAACAAGCTCATGAAGGTGCAGCAAGGGCATTTCTGATTTCTCCCACACAACGTGGTTAACAGAAACCAAAATATGAACAAAAATTTTAGGAACACTGGCCTCTTGAGCAAAAACTCCAGGCACCTCTGATACCCGCCCTCTTCCACCTTCCCCCATTCCACAGCCAAACAGAAATATCAAAGGTGAAGCTCAAGAACTACTACTCATCCTAGGTGCCAGAGGCCTGATCACCCTTGGGGGGGGGGGGGGGCCTCCTTTGGGAGTGTCCCTTTTTCACACAGGTTTCTTGGTGCGAGCTTCTTTTACTGCTACAGCATTCGGTGCACATTCCCCTTTCAGCTGGAGCCTTTTAAGCCACTACTTTGGGAAAGCACAGGGAGAGGAAGGAGCTGGACTCTGGAAGGGGGTGATAACCCATTCCACATTTCCTTCTTTACTGAACTGCCCCAGGACACTGGGTCGTACGTGCGGAAAAGAGACGAAGCCCTTTGGATTTCTTTCGCGGAGACCGTCAGGGTCCTGGACGCGCAGAGCGGGAATTCACGTCTGTCGCAGCCTCCTGGGCGGCAAGCGCTTTGCCTGCCTCTCCCTCATTGATAACCCTGCGGTACGTACAATCATTATCCCCACTTACAGAGGAGAAAGCCGGGGCGGAGGGGGAGGGGGGGTCGGAAAGGTGAAATATCTCACCCAGGAATCTGGACCGGTAAAGGTGGGGCTCCGGTGAAATTCTCAGCCGGGAGTACACTGGGCTCGCGCCGCCGTCCGCCCCCCACCCCCGCCGCGCACTGCCGGACCCCGCGGGGAGACACTGACCTGAGGGGCGAGGGCCGGGCACGGGGACAGAGGTGCCCGCCTAGGGCCGGGGGCGAGGCTGAGAGTGCGAAAAGCTCCGCGGACCCTTTCGGATCCTGCCGTTCACGCCGCTTCCGCCCGCCAAGGGAATCAAACCTCCCGGGCCGGAAGGGGCGGGGCCCTGGGGGCGGGGCGCGGCGCGGGCGCGCGCGGCGCAGGGTCTCAGGGAGGCGGGGCGCGCGCCCGTGCTCGGACCGGAAGCGGGAAGCGCCGGTCTGGGAATAAGAATGTCAAGGGGCTCCTGAGCCAGCTGAGAGGTGAGTTAAGGTCTTGGTCTCCAAACTGGGGTGCGTCTCTCCCAGAGAGCAGGTTGAGATTCTCTAGGAGGCGTGGCCATACAAAGTTTCCGCGTAATTCAACTCTCTTACCTTGTTTCCTAAAATTGACCTGCAGAGAAGTCGCTGGTAGTCACGGTTCTCATCTTAGTCCTGACCCTTCCAAATCTTACTAAAATGTGTTGCCACGAGGAATAAAACTGTCCAAACTGTCCATTAGATAACCCAAGGTACCATAAATACCAACCCAACATCAGAACTGAAGTCTTTCTAATACATTTCACTGTTTGGTCATGATGTGATTTTCATCGCTCTATAAATGACAATTGTCATGATCACTTGATCCAGGAGAAAATAAAATTATAGCCAAAGGAAAGAAAAATATTAAGTATAAATATATATGTATTTTTTAAATAGACTCTTTTTGTTAGAACAGTTTTATATGTTCACAGCAAATTTGAGAGGAAGATACAGAGATTTCCCCCTAAACACTCTGCCCCCACACATGCGGAGCCTCCCCCAATATTAACATCTCCTACCAGAGCAGTACATATGTTACAACTAATGAACCTACACTGACATACCACCCAAACGCCATAGTTTACGTTAGGGCTCCCTGTTGGTGGAGTACATTTGATGGGTTTAGACAAATGTATGATGACATGTATCCACTATTATAGTATTGTGCAGAGTAGTTTCGCTGCCCTAAAAATTCTCTGCTCTGCCTGTCTGGGAAGCTGAAGTACAATACGGTGTTGAATAAAAGATTTTCAAGTTAAAAAACTACATTAAGACAATATTCTGTGGAACGGAAATATGAGTAAGGAGAAAAAACGGGAAATAAGCAAGTGATCAAAAACAGGTTGTGTATTTTTGTTTATGTATTTTGTAATGGATATTGGTAGGTATCAAATCACTTCAGTATTTCCCACCCACTGGATATCTTTAAAGGAGTGATGTTACAGCTTTACTTTGAGATGTTTACAATAATCCAACTTTAAAAAATATATACAGGGGTGGGCAAAAATAGGTTTACAGTTGTATGTGAAAAGAGTTTATTCTTATATTATTTATTAATTGTATTTATTTGTATTACAACTGTAAACCTACTTTTGTCCACCCCTGTATTTACAAAAATCATGGTGAGAAAGCCCAGCCATTGTATCTTAGTGGTTGAGTGTTGACCATGAACCCAGAAGTCCCCAGTTCGATTCTGAGTCAGGGTGCATGCCCACGTTTTGGGCTCGATCCCCAGTGCAGGGCTTGCAGGAGGCAGCCGATCAATGATGTTCCTCTCTCATAATGTTTCTAGCTCTCCATCCCTCTCCATTCCTCTCTCTCTAAAGTCAGTAAATACATATTTTTTTTTAATTATGGTGAGAAAATTTAGATGTCTATTTAAAGTTTTTCAAAAGTATTTTGAGTCTACACAGTCAAAAGAGTTTATATATTACTGAATTAAGGAGAATATGCTGCAAGAGAGAACAGGCCTGTGCAGGGAGGAAGGGTTCTGTGGGCCTGTGTCCTCGCATGGACAATAAGGAAGTTGCATTATAATTCTGCTCCCTGTTTCACGAGTCACTAACTGGCGGGTCAGGCCATTTAGGACGTAACATCTCTACCAATAATAATACCATTAACAGCAATAATAAGACACACTACAATTTTTTGAACTGTTAGTGTGCACTTACATGCATCATCTCTGTAACCAAATGTCCGCCCTTCTCGCACAGGGTAATTTGTGCTGTTCATCCTTTCATCAGTCACCAGTGTCTACCCTATGCCAGACCCTCGGGGTAATGCCATAGAAAGGAAAAAAGAGATGTTGCTTCTGCCCAAGGTAACTCAAAGACAGAAAAGGCAAATCCATAAACAACTGTCTCTAATAAAGGACCAAAGGACTGGTTATTTCTGACCAGGGGATTAAAGTATTTTGTACTGGTGTTAGGCCTTTAAAAAAAATTTGACAAGGGAAGAAAATTCCCCAGACGGGAAGCTATGTGGGCAGAAGCATGGAGGCAAGAAAACACAAGTCTCCTGAGAGAAAGGCATTTTGGGTGGAGCACAGAGGACTAGGTGTGGCAAGAAAAAAAAAGAGCAAGTAAGCAGGGTACCCATTGTGAAGGGCCTTGTATGCCAGGCTGGAGTTGGGAGGGGTGCTGACTATGAAAAGGAGATGAACAGATGCATTTCAGAGAAAGCCCAAAAAGTTCCCATTCCCCCAAAGGAGCAGAAACTTAATCTCAGTCTTTTGGAATCCACCCCACAATTTTCCCCCAGCCCATTAAGATGATGGAGGTGGGCATCTGACCTTTGGTCATCAGCCCATGCCAGTTGCCACCACTATTTCTCTTATTCCTGACAGCCAGGACCCTTCTGGCCTGGAAGCATTCTTTCCCTCTGTGCCACATCTAAGAGCATGGGAATCAGGCTTCTCCTTCCTTGGAGTGAAGAAATCCCCAAGTTTCAGTTTGGCCTCTTGGGGCTGTTTTCCTG